>NC_057802.1:485986246-485991674 GCF_018294505.1 Triticum aestivum | reverse complement strand
ACACTAAGACTCCATCTCTCTCTCACACACACACACACAAACACACACATGCACGCACACACACCCCACACACACACACACTAAGACTCCATCTCTCTCTCTCTCTCACACACACAAACTAAGACTCCATCTCTCTCTCCTCTCTCTCTCTCACACACACACCCCACACACACACTAAGACTCCATCTCACACACACATGCTCTAGGCAGAGCATTTGTTCCTACCACCCTTCATCCAACCTTACCCGTATGATAAACAATCACCTTTATTTACTTGCATAACATGGAAAAATTCCACTTTACTTTAGTAGTAAGCAAACTTATCATCTGTACCCTTATAAAAAAACGAGTTGGCGGTGATGGTGTGCCTGCCATCTTGTAATACAGACCGTATGATCTATATCTGAGGATAGAAAGCAAACTATGATAATTTTACAAAAGATACCCGCACCTCTCTCCACATCATTATCTCCCGCAACCTCATTTCTCAGCAATTAAAAAAGGAATAAGTCTCTGGAACAATCTAGCATGCATGGTGGCCGCTGCCGCCTGCCGGCGCCGTCCATCCCCATGCCTCCGCCCATTCCGACCACCAGTCACCACCATGCTCCACTCCTCCTCGCCTTATCTCTCATCTTTCATTTTTTCGATGACATTCTCGAGATACCAGTTTTCCGATAAAATTCTCGAGATATCATTAGTTTTTACACATGGGATTACTCCTGCATGGGTCAATCACAACAGGTGTTCTGTAAAAAAAAATGCATATTGATGTTCCGTGCAATGCACGAGAATCTTGCTTGTAATTATATAACGCAAATCACGAGCAGGAAGTGACATTTTTTTGACACAACCACATTAACATGGCCACGTAAATCACTAGCTAAAGTAAATACCATTATACTTTATCCCGATGCAAAAGGTTGAGTACATGTCCGAAGAGTAGAGTCGCACACACGCACTCTGTCTCTCAGAATCTCTCTCTCACACACACCAGTTACGTGACGCCCACTTAAGCAGACACGTATGTTACAATTTGTGCACCCGCGGGTACACGTGATGCTGCGCATTTATTTAAGCCGGAAGGCGAACCCAAACAGTAGCTGCATTCATTCCCCTCCCGCCGCCTCTTCTCTGGTCGCCGTCGCCCGGTAGCCATAGGCCGGCTGAAGGTAACAACATACGCCATACTCCCGCCGGAGCGGCGCTTTAATATGGAAATTTTAGTGGTCATGCATGCATCTTTTTGTGCTAGCACTCCTATATAAGGGTTGACTGATCGCTTCCCGCGGACGTGCGCGGGCGGTGGAAGAGGAAGGAGAAGGGAAGCGGGTTGTGCAGTAACATTTTTTACCACAATTTCTTAGGAAACTGAGTGCAATAATTGAGTAGTTTTGCAAACTACCAGTACTACACCTGAAATGGTTCAAAACCTATACTCCCTTGCCAGCGCTCGCTTCCCGCATGAAACGGTCAGCATCGCCCAGGAGCGTCAGTGCCGCATTAATGCCCGGCCAGAGCGGAGGCGACCTCTCACTGGCGCCGGCTTTGAAGTGGCGCGACGGCCGAGAGAGCGCCGCTTCCCGGTGCACGCAACTGCTCCGCGTCGAGACTGGCCATAGGCCCTGTTTGGATCCATGGGTTAGAGTTAGTTTGAGCTAATTGGGGCTCAAATAGCCCTAAAGTATCCAAGCATGAGGGTTTAAATTGGAGCAAGTTGCACCGAACCCACCAAAAAAAACTATCCCACCCAAGAGGTGCTAACTGGAGATAGTTCTCATTGGGACCACTGAAAAATCACTTTTCTCTCTCCATGAAGTGCATTTATTGTCAATCTAACCCTGTCACCCAAACACCTCTTTGGCTACAGGTAGTTCAGGGTTAGTCATGAGTTAGTCTAACCTCTAGCTAAGTTAGAGTATCAAACAGGAGCAGTATAGGACATGCAAGTTGCTCAAAGCATACATGCAAATTCGTACGTGAAAGGATTTTTTTCTTTTTGAAAACGGAACGTGAAAGGAATTTTTTTTAGAATGCTCTTGGCATGTCGCTAACATGTGATAGTTAACCGACCTCAATAGACGGCAGAAACGCCAGCCCGCCGCACTTTGATAGAGACGAGGAGGGAGAAGCGATACATGCTGCTGGATTACTAGAGATAGGTGTCGCACGGAAGCCAAGAAATATGGTGATAGCGTGGGTTAGCCATGTACTAGTATGATGTAACTACACTGGGCTGCCGTGTTTTGTACTCTTCCAGTCCACTGTGGACATGATTGGTTAATTTCATATCGCTGAATAATATTAAATATTATGAGTGCAGATGCTCCACCACGAGGATCCTTGCTCCTTCTCGGTTGTCCGGAATCTATGTTCTTCCACTCTATTTTTTTACATGAGCTTTGTTCATCCTTTTGCCAACACGCGAGACATCTAGCATCAAGGCGCACGTGTTATGCAAGGATCGTTCCATCTATATGAAGAACACGTGGGACTGGAACTACGAGACGGACATGTACCCAGGAGTGGACGTACGAACCTGAGTAATGTAGCGCAGTAAGTGAAGTAGAGAGGCACAAATGGTATGAACATGCATGGCATATAGGGTGTGTTTGGTTGCGTTCTCGTCTCAGCATAGTTGTTCCCTCTTCATGCATGCTCAACTCAACACCCCTCTTCATGCATGCTCTCTTCATGCATGCTTCTAGTGTATTTGTGCTAAACTAGTGTGGACTCATGCACCCTCCATACACTCTACCAAACACCCAAAAGTAGGTCGATAAGGGAACTCTTGGGCGGCATTTGTCTCTTACTACGTACTACCACTAAATGTTGTACGTGCAATGCACGGTGATGTTATGGAGTACGTGCCTATTTACTCTACTACTACTATATTAGTTGGAGGCACATATTAACTTTTATATTTGTTTACGTGTATGCCCCAAGACCTTCCAACTAGACGTGTCTTTCTCTCCAGGTCGCACTTTGTATCGTTCATACCACTAAGTACTACTACGTGTGGTCTCCGACCCAGAAGTGGAAGAAGTGGAGACGCTCTACCACACTATTTTTTTACGCTGGGCTCTACCACGCTGTTCATGTCCCACTCCTTTCGCTGACGTGTGGGACATCCAGCATGTGCCGTGTTTGGCACCCTTCGTTGTAAGAGTTAAAACGCTAGCATTCATCAGAAATAAAAAATAATTATAAATCGGCAATGATACTATTTTTTTGCGAACCAATCAGCAGTGATACTATACCACGCGGTTTCCTTGCTCCTCGATATCGGAAAGAATACTTCCGTTCGCCAACATGTGGGACGTCGACCATCCTGGTCCACTTTCCATGCACGCAGAACTCCAAGGGAGAGTCACCCAGGTCGTCGCACCGCAGTAACAATGACTAATGAGCCGTCAAATCACAGGCCCACTTCCCACTTTGAAGTTGCTCGGACGAAGGAACCATCATGACTTCGTTGAATTCCGCTTCTTGAAGAAAACTACTGTACCAGCAGTACTGCTAGCTACAGTAGTTACTCCAACAGAGGCCTCTTTTCGTTCATAGGATAGGAATATGAAAATCATAGGAAGTGAGATGACATGCATCTCAATTCCTATAGAGAAAGAGATGCCATTTGATGCTTAGGATAGGAATTTTTCCATTTAGTCTAGGCTAATGTACTGGTAATTTGCTCTAAAAACTACAGTAGTAACTAGTAGTATTGGTACATGCTCGTACTCAGACACAGACACACACACTAACTACTAGTACTACTACTTCTCACATGCTGGCCAGACGTCGTCGTTCTCCTTCCCGGCTTTGTCGGCGACACCCCACCGTGCTTGGATCTCCGCCGACCTCTCTGCAGCAGCGCATGCGTCCTTTTCTTTATTGCGGCGGCGGGCCTCTCTTTTCTTGAGTGCTTTCTGACTTTTTCGCTCCCTCTGTGCGGCTTTGGCCGCCTCTTGCCCTACCGCCCATTCGACCTTGGCATCTTCAAATTCCTCCCACATAGTTGTGAGGTCGCGAGCGGCGATGAACTCGGCACGGCGGGATGCCATCGCTTCCCTACCATTTTGTGTGCGGTCGTGGGCGGCGAGGAACTCGGCGCGGCGGGATACCATCGCTGCCTTACCGGTTAGTGTGCGGCGTGGTGGCATGAACGACGCTTGGTGAGAGCTCTGGGGTGGAGTGGCTGGACAACCGTATAGTGCATTGGTTTGTCAAGAGCTCAAGGACAGAAGACGAAGCAAATTTGGATTCCCCTTCAATCCTGGTCATTTATTACCGAGTAAAATGCATTGGCGGTCATCGAACTTGTCTTGATAGCTCACTTTGATCATTGTATACGAGATATGGTGATTATACGGTCACTGGCTCAGCGTATAGCTCTGTATTTGTCTGGTTGACCAGTCAAACAGTCCGCATGCGCCTCATCAGCTCGTGTTCTTTATCTATCTACGCGGGCCTACCTGTCAATGGAGAAAGAAATACTGTAAAAACCAAAATTATGCGTATGTGGGGAATCAGACCACGGACTCGTCGCTGCAATGCACCCTCTTCAGCCAAATGAAAATGAAATACTTCGCGTCAGACACTCACGCTCACGCTGTCAAAGCATGCTAATGCATGCACGTCGCCCTCTAAATCAAAGTCCTACTCATGGCGCAACGCAAACGGCGAGCCCATCACCTGTGCGCCCCGGTGGTGCCTGACATTACTGTTTAGACGTTTGATGGAGGCCTACGCGAACGCTGAGCATGTATTCACCTGGCTCAACACCAACGGTCATACTCGGACCACCTTGCTCATGTATATCGTCCATCACAACGACAATCTATAAAACAGCCTAAGCTAGAGAGGGTACTATGGTAGTATGGTACGGAGTATGTACTATCGTGAGCGACCGATCTTAGTGCCACTGCACACCGAAACCCCTTCCATCGCTAGCGCGCGCTTCCCGCCTGAAACGGTCACCGTCTCTCCAGAATGTCAATGCCGCATTCACCGGACTTAACTGCAGGTGCAATTGGTGTGTCACTGACATGCGGGCCAGATGCCCGTTGGGCCCACATGTCAGTAACCCAAACGCATCTGCAGTTAAGTCACTGAAGCAGCGTCCGCATTCACGCCCGACGAACCTACTCCGGCACCAGTTGTCCATCCGTCTGCCGCGGCTCATTGCCATTCACCCGCTATATTAACTTGAGCCCCAGCTCCCAGCCGTAGCCAAAGACCCACACTTATTCTCCTCCGGTCCCTTCCTTCTGTCGGCACCACTTCAACCATGGCCTCCTGACGCTCCGAAGCTCTCTTGGACGTACTGTCGCAGGAGCAGACGAGGGACATCGGCGGCTCCGCTCCGGGCGCGCTCCAAACCTCTCTTCGACGTACTGTCGCAGGAGCAAACGAAGGAGATCGCCGGCAC
>NC_057802.1:485971778-485986054 GCF_018294505.1 Triticum aestivum | reverse complement strand
GTAGTACACGGTAGGTCGCCGCCGCTCTGGTCCCGGGAAGGCCACCGCTACTCCACTCAGTCGACGCCAAGCTTGGTGGGGTAAACATCGGCGGCCGATTAGCTGCTTTACGGCGACGTGGAGGCGGAAATCTTCAGAACCTTGTGCTCCGGAGGAGGAGGTTATCGAGGCGGATGAGGAGGAGGCAAAGGCAATGGCCGGCTTTCTCGGGTTCATGGCCGGACATGGTGGTCGGGCGCCGACAATCGTTTAGATTAGGTTTACAGTAGGTTTTAGTACGGTTTGTGCGAAATATGTAATGAATTTCGTCCAGTTTGTAGGAAATTTTTTCGAAATGTAATGAATTTCATCCGGTTAATTTGAAATTTGCTTTGTTTGCACGAATTTCGTCCCGTTAGTTCATATAGTTGTCGAAAGGTATGCGGGCAGCATCGGATGGCATCCATCAGTATCCTCGGACAGATGCCGGTGTAAATTTGTGGGCCAGCGCTGGAGATGCCCTAACTATCATGCTATAATCGCTAACAATCCTCCATTATTTGGCAGGGAACAGTTATCCCTCGATCAAAATCAGATCCGCGGTGTTTCGCACTCCTCCCGCGTAAGAGTGTAAACTCTTGCTTACAAAAAAATGGAGCAAGTGGACGACACTGTAGCACGTCATATCACTCGAACTAGCCCGCCTAACGAGCGGGAAAGCACCGCCCTCGTCATTTTGTTCTGGATTTCTATCGATCGATCGTGCGAAAATGTTACGCTTCGCAAGTTCTAAAGGAAAAGGCGGCACACTTACGACTCGTACGCGTCGCAACCCCGACAGTCCGGCTCGCACGCCGCTCACCAGAGGGGACACGCGTTGTCTTGCAATTTCACTGACATGTGGGACCGTAATTGAATAAACCGTCGATAGCCGAAATCTAATCGCTCGGCGGGCGTCGGCTGAGAAGAGAGAAACGGGGGAGGGAGAAGGGATCGCCCGCCCGCCGCGCACGGACTCCAAGAAATATATGGTGATAATGTGAGGTGGGCCATGCTGGAGTCCGGACCGCTTCCGGAGCCCGCTCTCACCGCCCTGGCCCCTCAAGACGCCAGCTGCCCGCCGCATGCATGCATAGCAAGTAGTACTCCTTATGTGGAGGAGAGAGAGGCATTGACAAAGTCAAGGAGTGGGCTCTGCAAGAGCCCGTCTCTACACGTGCTCCTAGGTATAAAAAAATAATTCTAAAAAAGGCATAAAAAACAATTGTGTCTTAAAAAAAGAAAGGTAAAAAACATTTGAGAGGAAATAGATAGAGAGAAAGTGAGAAAAAGTTGTAACCTGGGCATTACATGAGGAAGGAGGGAGTGGTGCACATGCCAAGTTCACTGGGCTACCGTGTTTCACACTCCTCCGTCGTAACAGTGGAGACAATAGCTTTCATCAAAAATAAACAATGAATACTCGTTGCTCGTCCTCTATATCGGAAAGAATACTTTCATTTGCCGACATGTGGGACGTCGACCATCCTGGTCCACCTGCCATGCACAAAATTATCCTGGTCTACCCCGGTCGTATCGCAGGCCCAACCTTTCCCACTGTAAGTTGTTCGACAAAGGAACCATCATGACTTCGTTGAATTCCGCTTCTTCAAGAAAACTTACTGTACCTGCAATACTGCTACCACATGCGAAGACTGGACGACACTGTACCACGTCATATCATTGAAACCCACTAGGCCAAACTAGCCCGCCTAGGTCATCTATTTTGGAACGATGGGAGTACGTCTCTGCACTGCTATGATTTTGTGTTGCATGTTCTCTGTACTTTTGCTACGATTTTCCTACCCTATGAACCAAATGAGGCATGAATGTATGTCGACTATTGTCTGATCGATCGCTAAGCCTAGAATTTTAGGAGCTAGGGCTATTGGTCGATCGACGAGGGATAAGTATAAGCGTACCACGAGCTCATCAGCCCCAACGTTTCTCTTCGGTGAGTGTTTTGCAAGTACTATAGCTCGCACAGTAGCTAGCCTACTAACACCAAGAATCATCAAACAAGCCATGTTGATATGATAAACAGTTCAAACTTACATCTAAGCATGCCATATATTACATCAAAAGCTGGTGAGGATACATCTGTTTCCATAACTTGGAGAGGGTTCGCATGATTCATCGCATGATTATCTATCAAACAAAAGTAGCAAGATCCGCCCACACAAGACAGTGCACTAGCCCTAAGATGGTTTGATAACACGCATCGTTCTGGTAATTAAACACAGGGCAATGCAAACTACCCTGAAGGATTAGTGCGACCAACTATTTCTTGTCATCGATCTCTCGGGCAATGACCACAGCACGGACAGCGGCATGGGAATCAATTTCTGGGGCGATGTCCACAGGACTGACAGCGACATCGGAATCGATCTCTCAGGCGATGTCCACAGGATGGACAGCGGCATCGGAATCGATCTTCGGGGCGATGCCAACAGGACGGGCCACGACATCGGAATCATCAAGGACGTCCACCGGCACCTGCACAACCCTAACATATTAGCAAGCACATTGCAAATAATCAAAAACCACAACTATGGTAATAAGCCATTATTTTTTACCTTGTGCAGCTCACCGGGGGATCTCATCCCTCCGGGGGCCATCTCCTCGTCCTCGATGGGGGCCATCACCTTGCTAGGGGAATACTGCTTCTCAACAGCGACTATCTCCTCAAACTCGGTCTTGAGCCTCACATAGGTGGCAATCAGAGTTCCTGGGGTAGGCACGGTGGGGCCCTTGCTGTTCTTCCAACTTTCTTTGAGGAGTTCGTCCGCCAACGTCCTCAACTCTTTGGCCAGTGCTTGTTTCTTGGAGTTCTTCGTCTCCATGGGTTGGCCCGCCAACATGGTCAACTCGTTGGTCGGTGCTCGCTTCCTGGAGATCGCTCTCTCCAGTGGGTTGTCCGCCGGCAACTCTTTGCCTAGTGCTCCAGGATCCATCAATGAACTGACAAACAAAAAGCAATCGAAAGGAAACCACAATCGCAACGAAAACGGGAAAAGAATAGGATGTGAGAATCGGTCGGTGCTTCGCAAAAAGAAGATTCTTGGAATGAAATTATAGCAGCATAACTGATTCGCCCACCTTTCCTTCGTCGGTACAGAAGAAAAATGGCAGAAGTGAGTAGCCTGGAGTGAGGTTTTCTTCAAGAAAGGGAAGAAAGGGCTTGAACGAGCGTTCCAGTGAAATGATGGTTGCTTCGTCCAGTCCAACTTGGAGGCCACCTTACCACTGCTGGTAAAGGTGTGGGTTTTGTGATATGACGGGTCATGACGGCCACACCGGGGTGACAGGTGAGTCTCGACTATAGCACCTCGCTGTGATTTGGTGGATGGCACGCGGGCCCGGATGCTTTGAAATGTCCTGCATGTAGATAGAGCGGCTAGTCATATAGGAGTGCTCAATATTGTGCACCGCGACCAAGGCGGAGAGGAAAACAAGAGAACTACGTAACTAATGCATGAGTTTAATTAGGGTAGTTTTGTAAAGTACGAGATACATTCCTCCAATCGCAAAATGCCTTGGTTCATGAGATTTGAGATTTGAGCCCTATAAACCGGAAGGGAGGGAGTACTGCACACGGTGTAGTCTAGTCACTTGTTGAAATCTCTAGAAAGGCAAATACTCCTTTCCGGTTTACAGGGCTATACTACTCCCTCCGTCTAGGTGTGTAAGTCATCTTATGAAAACCAAATAGTCCCAAAACACTTAGGCGCAGTGCATTAACTTCTACCTTGTTTCTTGTTTCTTGACATATCAACCAATAAGAGATGAGGGGTGTGCATGCTTTTAATGACTTGCAATGGCTAGTTCATTGCATGCAATGCTATTAATTAGCAAACAAACATTGGTGACCCCAGGAGGAAACGGTGTTAAGCGTGTGGACCTATGCAGAATGAGTATCAACCAAGGATAATGGAGTTTAATTGTTAAACAATAGCAATTTTGTCTCATGCAAGAGCCTCCCTAGTACTCCAAGGAACCGCACCACGCGAGCGTTCGCAACTGCCACGTTGGGGTTGCGCTTGGCTCTTCGCCTCTTCGAGAAGACGAACAATGATGTTACTCCTACTTCTACAGTATCGAATCCACTGCTGCATGTCCATCCACCTCGTACGGGAGGGATAGCGTGTAGCGAAAGCTTCTACTTACTGCTCCTGCCTTTGCGTCTATGACAGGTGGGCCCAACATGTGGTTGGCCCTCCTGTCATGCAGCCAAAGGCAGGTGCAGTTAAGGCACCGGAGCTCAGTCCGCGAGGGAGAGGGCGTTGTAGTAATCAAATTTCTCGGTCTTGTACGAGTTGACGCGACACATCAAAGCACTGCACTCGATATAAGTCTTTTTACACATTTCAAATGGGCTACTTCGTATGTAGGAGTAGACATATTCTGCTTCGTATGTAGTCACTTGTTGCAATCTCTAAAAAGACTTATATTTGGAAACGGAGGGAGTACAACGCATGCATGCATGCCGTGACTTTCCTTTTGATACTTGCATGTGTTGATTTGATGCACCTTGCCAAATTTTGACTATAAATTTAACTAACCAAATTTTCATGCATGTCACAAAAAATTACGGGGCTGTTTGGATTGTGACTATGTTTGTCTTATGTTGCCACATTATTTTTCCCACACTTGCCACACTTGCCTAACCTGAGTTGCTCAAATTGTTAGACACACTTTGACTTGCCTAAGGGAATCTTGCCACAATTTTTGTGTCTATGACATGTGGGGTTCACTGCTAATAAAAAAATTCTTGTCTTAGGTGTGGCTTATAAAAAAGAATAATATTTAGGAACAGAGGCTGTAGAAAATATAAATAATAATGTATGTTGGGGCAACCCACGTTTCCGCTAATTTTAGCCGTGGGCTTGTTCACAATTTTTTTGAGGGGGTGGTTGTTCATTTAATGGAGGGACTTGTAGTACCAGACTTGAAGGTTACAAAGTGCGACCTGGTACACCGTAACACCACTTGGAACAAGCGGGTAGCTATCTCAAAAAAAATCAACAACTAAAAAAACCACGACCTGGCATGTAGTAGTACACAATTTTAAACGATTGTTTTGATGGAGTGAAAAAGGAAAACTACCCCACTACGTATATATAGGTCGGAGCCTCTGCGCTTGCTTGCTAGGGTTGCTCTATTCACACACTCTCATCCTCTCCAGATCTAAACAAGATAGGGGTAGTAACACTGTCTTTCTCCCTTCAAAAAACACTGGCTTTCTATCCTCACCGCTGGTTACAGATCCGGACGTATCCCCCTCCACCGGTGAAGGGGAGGAGGGGCAGCGTTTAGGCCGTCATCGACAACGAGGGAGGAGACCCACTGCCGGCCGCACCATTATCTCTGGCCGAGCGCCGGCGCGGGAGGTCCTTCGATCCCTTCGTCGTTGTCTGTGGGCGGATACGGCCTCCCGCCGCCCACCTATCCACATCCCGACGACCTTCAGGTATATCTTTGTTCAAATCCGCCTTAGCTCTACTTCCCCAGCTTGCTACGTCGCTGCATGTGCATCATTTTCTACCTCTCAGCCCCTCTCGATCGGATGGTCCAACGTCACATTTTTTTCTTCTATTGTTAGAGGTAAAGCTACTTCATGGAGTCGAATCTTGTACTCCCTCCGTCCGAAAATACTTGTCATTGAAATGGATGTATCTAGATGTATTTTAGTTCTAGACACATCCATTTTGATGACAAGTAATTCCGGACGGAGGGAGTACTTGGTTCAAACAAGAAATAAAGTGGGGGTGGGGGAATTTAGTATGTACATCGGACTTGGTACAAACAGGAAGGAAAGGGGGTGAAAGTAGTACAGACTGGTCATCCAACCGGTCTCTTGGTCGAAAAGGGAAATATAGGGGTAACGTTGTACACAGTGGTATGACCAGGACTAGATTTGCTATCCACACATAGGAGTAGGTGGCTAGAGTGAACAAAAATGGGACCAACCCAGATATGTTTCTTGGATGTTTGTTTCTCGGGGCAACAAACTATGAATCACCACTTTATGCCCCTGTTTACGTACATGGTGCTGGACTGCTGGTGCACCCACTGTCCCATGCCCTTATACCAAATATTTAGGCTCCATTCGGAATAAAGGGGCAGAAAACATAGGTCTTGATGAAAATAGAGGAATAGGAAAGGAATGTAGGTATAAAACTATGGAACAGCGAACCGGAGGAAACTCTCAAGAGAATGTGTTCGGATGGACTACGAAATGTACAGATTTGTTTTTTTAGAGTAGCATGCTTGGCAGTATGAGATGTTATTTGTTTATTCAGCTGCACAGTGACTACTCTTGTCCTCACCTCACGTACCACACATAGGTTGATTTTTTTATTCCGGCAACACAGCACAGCAACCTGTCTAACGCATGGCAGCGAGCGCCTGCCTCGGGCTTCCGCCCAAAAAATGAGCAGCGCGTGGATGTTTCTAATCCTATGGAATCAGTACTACCAGACCAGCTTTCCTATGAAACACTATTCACCTTTCCCGTGTTCCGAACGGTTGGAAGGGAAAGAATACCGTAGGAATTGTGTTCCTACGAAAATCCTGCACCAAACCTGTGAACCGAACGCAGCCTTAGTTGTTCTTAATCTAATGTCCCTGGTAAAAATGAAGCCATGCCACTGTTATAAGCCATGACAAGTTTAGCCAAATGTTTTTGCCTGTAATTGTTTAAGATTCTGACTATTTCCTCTGTGCCTTTTTCTGCAAACAGGGATATCCAATTCACCTGGTTGCTGTTCTGACCTTTTGGTGCACTGCACAAAACTCTTCTTAAAAGAAGTGACTTTTGTGCTGTTTAACTGGAATGTCAGAATGGAACAGTTGGTTCATTTTGGTGGAACTGCACAAAGGGAGATCTGTGTTCCAATCCTCATCATCCATATTGGCGCCATAACCTTCCTTTAGGCAAGAATGATATTTAATGTGTGTGTTCATCTCTATTTTCCGACTGCCATGAGAAAATAATGCTGTTTTTTATAGTACACTTGTACTCCCTCACTGACAAAACCAATTCTGAATTAGAAGGCCAATCATGTACTTGGTTTCACCAACTGGTGAGGAGAAAGAGAAACATAGCATGAAGAGGAAGAAGAAGAATAAACAGTGCCAAGGCGATCTTGCTGAAGCCAGAGGCCTCAGTCGAGGCCATTCAAGGGCTCCGGCAATGACTACCTTACATGTGAGACGATCCTCCAGGGAGCCCTTCCACTTCTGCTGTCTCACTTAATTAATTAGGAGTACTTAAGTACCACTAATTTATTACTGCCTAATTTTCCTGTTGGAGTTAAACAAATCTTTAGTAGGACCCTATGCTGAATCATGTACGTGTGTATGTTTGTCTATAGAGGTGAATCATGTGGTGGAGCAGGGAAGGAATATTATTAGTGTCATGACATAATAGTGCTATTGTTTTGCATGTCAATTTATTGACATTGGTTCAATGAGGCAATGTTCTGCGTATTGTCCATCATGAATTTGATGCTACTGTTTGAGTAATATGCTAATGTCTTCCTATCCTTTCTCACTAAGCTAATGAAGGTTTCACCTTGATCCTACTTGTGCAAACAGGGATCATGTTGTGCCAATCATACATTTTAGTGGAACTACACAAGACAATACAATGAACTGTATCCCAGCCAGTGCTTTAACTCTGCTGGAAGTTCTTGATAATCTTTCGATATAATCTCAGCACTGGTAAACAAGAGTGATTTCAACCATACATTTGAAGTGCACAAAAATATATACTATTGTGTGATTCCAGTGAGTGCTTTATCATCTCTTATGGGACTACATGAATAAGCTTTTTTTCTCAGGTTGGTACGGGCCTAAGGCCTTCATCCATATTAGTTTGCTGTCATCTCTATTTGTATCGTGCTACTGTCATGAGAAACTCCTTTATCTTTGCACGTTAAAGTTTTGCAACCTATGATAAATGGCAATGCTTTGAGTGTTGAGTTGAGCTAATTGGCACTGATTAAATAAACTAATACCTCTCTTTAAGCAAGACTACTATGTTGCTAACTTTACCCATTAAGATAATGAGGGTGCTTCTATTTGTTAGTGTATGTTTCATCAACTAGTCCCACTATTACAGTAATCTTACTCTCTCAATATATGTGCCAACAGGGATGCTCGATTTTGGTGGAACTCCACAAAAACTTTGGGTGCTTCATTGCCTCGACAACTTTCGTCCTTTCCTGTCAGTCGCTAATCTCCGCTTGCTTTCTTCCTTTGCTGTCAGTCGCTTGGCTTATCTCGGCTTCCAGTCAAAGGAAATAGTAATTGATATGCTACCTCACACAGGTTGGTACTGGTCTTTATCCTGATTATTGTGCCTGTCATATGTATTGGTAATTTGGTATTGTGCTACTGTTTGCCGATTTCATAAAGGAGTAATTTGGAGCCTAAACTCGCAGGCAAATCATTACATCGGGTGATTTCAGTAGAACTGCACAAAATGATCAGATGGACAGGTACTTATGCTGCTGCTATGTACCACAAAGTTCACTCAGACAAGCATCGATGTTGACAAGAAGTGCCTATATTCATTCGAGTATCAACCGGCGTCAACCAATTTTCAAACTCCAAGTATTAGGAGAGTGAATGCCAAAAATATTGCTTGCTGCATAGCCCAGAAAAATGCAGTCCAGTCTTTGGTCCCAACTTGTGCCTTTTGGTTATCGGCACATATGGTAGCGAACTATATGGCATGGAGTCTAAAGATTCCAGATAAGTTGGTTGACGCGTATATTCATCTGGCACTTAATCAGTCTGCACGCCAAGGATGCTCCATTTCAGTTGAACTGCACAAAAATTTTGGGTGGTTCATTTTCTCAACCGCCTCCTTTCTCGTCTGCAATGTAGAATTTTGGCGAGATACAGGACCAAGATGAGCCAGTAAACTAGTTGGATGAAAGTAGTGGCCAAGTTGCTCAAACCTCCCTCGGCACGAGGCCACTATTTGATGATAAACCTACAAGCAAAGTTCAGATTGTCTGTGCTGCCTCTTATGTACTCGAAAGTTTACTCGTACAAGAACTAATTTTAGCAAGAAGTACCTCCGATTGAACACCATTTACCAGTCTGTACCCTAGGTAATTAAAGTTTGTCCATGGATCATATTGGCTGTGACCTCAATCATTTGGATGCATAAACATACTGAACATGTGTATATCTGAATCTTTTTGTGAATTATGTATGAATATTGTCGTGTGATCTATCAACCATTTGGATGCATAGATATGCTGAGCTTGTGTATATATGAATCTTTTGAGTTGTTGATAGTGAATGTTGGCTATGAATATGAACGTGTCCTGTGAACCTGAGTTTGATATGAATGTTTACCTTTTCTGTTGTATTTGTGTGTGAACTTGTTAGTATGCCTACTGTGGGGTATAAAACGCAGGTCTCTTATAAAAGTAATGTTGTGTCAAATTTATGTTTTCCCTTCTAACCACATTATATATATTTATATTATTACTATTATCGTATATTTTATAGAGACTTATATATACATTATAAAAACATCCGATGTGTTATTAACTTATAAAAGTAAATGTTTAACGGAAGTTGACAAGGAAAATCCTGGTTGTTTTTGACTCACAGGCAAGGAAAATCCTGGTGATTGCGTACAAAAGCTTGCGAAGATTTGAAGGACCAATTTAATAATAACGTGCTCATTTTTATTTTGAGCAATAACTCGCTAATTTCTTAATTATATATATATAAAATGTGCCTCTCCGGTTTATTCTTTGATATTAATTGCTCCTTCTAACATAACATTATATATATATAACGAGCCCACCTAATACGTGTATTTCAAGGAAGTGCAAATGGGCTGGGATTTCTTAGAAAATATAAATGGGCCTGATTGACGCGAAATTATTGTTCACCCAGCCCAGCAAATGGACTGTACATTCTAGAAAACATGGGTTAAATATATGCCACATTTTTGCAGGCTGACATGTGGGCCAATAGGTTGAAGCCTACGCAGGGCATTGTCAACTTGGTCAACAAATGATTGTGTCATCCACATCCATTGGATTTATATCCAACGGCCGGCATGCACCTTCAATCTCTCGTCTTCTTCCTCCAGCGTCGCCGGGACCGTATTCTCCACAGACTACAGCCCCACGCCGCAACAGAACCAGTTATAACCCTTCTCCTCCTCTCAATCTGCGACTCCATTGCCGCGTTTTCCCATCTCCGAGTCGTTTCCGTCCGGGGCCTCGCCGTCGTCCACCGCCTCGCTACGTTCGGTGCGGCGTGGTCAACAAACGAGAGTCATCGGAAAAGGACTGTACGTGGAGAGCCTGACGGCTGGGACCCACGAGGTCCATGGTCGCACGCAAGGAAAGTTCCGCCTTATTAAGCTGAAAAAATGTTTCCTCCACCTGACAGCTGGGACCCACCGGCTGTATCTTCGCACGGAAGGAAGTGCCTCCTTGTTTTGCGAAAAAATTATTCATCCCGTTGATAGCTGCGACCCGTCAAATTTGGTGACTGACTTGTGGGCCTACTAAGCGGACTTGTACGCATGGCTTTGTCAACTTAATCAACAAATGATTCTAGCAGTTGTACCGTTGGATGTTAATCCAACAGCCGTGCTCCTTCTTCAACCTCTGTTCTTGCTCCTGTCTCCCGTGGACGGCACCGCGGCTGTGCTGCCGCGCACCCGAACCAGTGAAGTTTCCCACTCCTCTCCATCTGCGACTCCACTGCCCCGTCTTCCCCATCTCCGGGTCGTTCCAGTCTGGGTGCGCTCGGCACGGTGTGGTCAACGTGGTCAACAACCAAGAGTCATCAGAAGATGACTGTACGTGAGAGGCTGACAGTGGGGATGCACCACGCCCATGGACACATGCATGCAACGGAACGCGGCAAGGTCAACGTGGTCAAGGAACGACTTCCATCGGAAGTATACTGTACGTGGAGAGTCTCAGTTGGGTCCATGGCCGCAGCAAGTAAGTGCCTCCTTATTACGTGGAAAATAATGATTCCTCCAACCGACAGCAGGGACCCACTGGACGGTCCATCGTATTTTGTGAAAAAAACGTTTGCCCCTGACTGCTGGGACCCACCTGACGGGCCACCGTATTTCATGAAAAAAAACGTCCCCCCCCTGTCAGCTCGGACCCACCGGAAGTGCCTCCTTATTACGCACAAAAAATGAATACTCCCCTGGCTAGCTAGGACCCACCTTGGTGGGAGGCTGACTTGTGGGCCTACTAAGTTGACGGGGACGAAGGGCTTTGTCAACTTAGTCAATATGAACGATTCTAGCTCCAGTGACCGTACGATGTCCATCCAACGGCCGTTGTGCTTCTTCAACCTCTGGTCTTCTTGCTCCAGCCGCCCAAAGCAGCGCCGGTCGTGTCGCATGCTCCTGCCTCCCGTGGCCGGCTATGCTGCCGCGGAGGCCTCACCGCCCCCTACTATTCCCACCGCTGGCCAGGCCCTGCGGCGATGGCAGCCTCACACCGCAGCCGAACCAGTGAACCCTCGTACTCCTCTCCGCGAGGGCTTCCACTGCCGCGTCTTCCCCGGCTCCGCGTCGTCCCCTTCCTAGGCCTCGCCGTGGTGCTCTCCGCGCGGCGTGGTCAACATGGTCAAGGAACGACTTCCATCAGAAGAGTACTGTAAGTGGAGAGGCTGACAGCTGGGTCCACGGCCACAGCCCAGTTTTTTGTGATTTGCCAAGTAAGTCGCTTTGTCTGGCCTGTTGGGCTGCAAATCTTTCAAGACGAGGAGAGCTTTTATTCGGCTGGCCGAGAAAATGGCCCATCGGTAATGAGAAATGGGCTGTACATTTTTAAAACACATCAAACCGGCAATTAGTTTCAAATATCTTTTTTTTTATTTCGAGATTTTAAATTACATTAATTTTTATGCGTGGAGAATTTGTTAGATTTTATATTGATATACATTTATTTTTAAAATCAGTTTGAATGTGAGTCGAAATTTCGGGATTAAAAACAGTTCGGACCGCACCGAAATATGCAAAATTTCGTATAATTTTTTAACCGTGGCCACAATATGGGCTGTAATGCTAACAAAAAGAATATGGGCTCCAAAAAAACCTTAATAATTAGCAAATGGGCTGTAAATTATTAGAAATAATGGCAGATGGGCTGTATGCTGTTTTCCATAGATTTCAGGCTTTCCTAAAAAAAGGTTGACGCACAAGCAGTGACTGTTGGATGGCCATCCAACGGCCGTCGTGCTTCTTCAATCTCTGCTCTTCCTGCTCCAGCCGCTCAAACAAGCGCCGGCGGGACTGCCTGCTCCCTCCTCCCCGCGGCCGGTTCTGCTGCCGCGCAGGCCTCACCGCCCCACCGTACTCCCATCGCTGGCCTAGCCATCCCTCTACTCACCCACACCTGTTGTTATTCTCCGGCGACGGCAGACGAACCAGTAAACCCTCGTACAGTCGTACTCCCCTCCGTGTGGGAAACAACTGCCGAGTCTTCCCTGCCTCCGTGTCGTTCCCTTCCTAGGCCTCGCCGTCGTCCACCGCCCTGGTGCTCTCGGCGCGGCCTGGTCAACGTGGTCAACGACCGACATGCATCTGAAGTGGACTGTACATGGAGAGGCCGACAGCTGGGTCCACGGCCGCACGCAAGGAAATGCCTCCTTATTACGCGCAAAATAATGATTCCTCCACCTGACATCAGGGAGCCACTGAAAGGGCCTCTGTATTTCACGAAAAAAACGTTACCGCCGCTGACAGCTCCGACCCACCAGCTATATCTTTGCATGCAAGGAAGTGCCTCCTTATTACGCACAAAAAAATGAATACTCCCCCTGTTAACTGGGACCCAGTATAGTGGCAGGCTGACTTGTGGGCCTACTAAGTTGACGGGGACGGAGGGCTTTGTCAACTTAGTCAATATGCACGATTCTTGCTCCATTGTCCGTACGATGTCCATCCAACGGCTGTAGTGCTTCTTCAACCTCTGGTCTTCTTGCTCCAGCCGCCCAAACCAGCGCCAGTCGTGCCTCGTGCTCCTGCCTCCCGTGGCCGGCTGCGATGCGGCGGAGGCCTCACCGCCCCCTACTACTCCCACCGCTGGCCAGGCCATCCCTCTACTCACCCACACCCCCTGTTATTCTGCGGCGATGGCAGCCTCACACCGTAGCGAACCAGTGAACCCTCGTACTCCTCTACGCATGGGCATCCACTGCCGCGTCTTCCCCGGCTCTACGTCGTCCCCTTCCTAGGCCTCGCCGTCGTCCACCGCCCTGGTGCTCTCGGCGCGGCGTGGTTAACGTGGTCAAGGAACGGCTTCCATCGGACATGGACTGTATGTGGAGAGGCTGACAGCTGGGTCCATGGCCGCAGCAAGGAAGTGCCTCCTTATTACGTGCAAAATAATTATTTCTCCATCTGACAGCGGGGACCCACCGGACGGGCCACCGTATTTTGCGAAAAAAACGTTTGCCCCTGACTGCTGGGACCCACCAGCTACATCTTCGCACGCAAGGAAGTGCGTTCGGGAAAAAAAACGATTCGCCCTCCTGACTGCTGGGACCCACCAGCTAAATCTTCGCAAGCAAGGAAGTGCCTGACAGTCGGGACCCACCTGGTCGAAGCGTACGTAGCGTTGTCATTCTGGTCGCGAACGTGTACGTACATATATACTAGTGGATGTAGAGGCGTGCACGTGTCATAGTATAGGCGCGTACGTGTCGTAGTAGAGGCGCGCACGTAGCATGTACACGTACGTACAGCGGCCAGGGTGCAAGAAAGAAAATACGGCCACGTATGTGTACATACGGGCGGGGTCTCGAACGCCTACTCGCGCATACGTACGGCCAGGGCTCGTGTACATGGCTAGGTCGGAACGGAGAAACAGCATCGTCGTCATGTTCATGGGGAGGCAACGGAATGCGTCGTGTTCATGGGGAGGCAACAGAATGCGTCGTGTTCATCGGGAGGCAACGGAACGCGTGGGAGCCAACCGGCTGGTTCGGAACGGAATGTGTGGTCGTGTTCATCGGGAGGGCTTGGACGGAACATGCGATGGAAACGAGGCCTGGCGTACCGCACAACGGAGGAAACGGACCTCCTACGTTCGGAACGGGGTCCTGTTGATCGGGAGGGGTGTGGCGTACCGCAAAACGGAGGAAACGGACCTCCTACGGTCGAAACGGGGGTCCTGTTGATTGAGAGGGGTGTGGCATACCGCAAAACGGATGAAACGGGCCTCCTACGGTCGAAACGGGGG
>NC_057802.1:485860172-485971501 GCF_018294505.1 Triticum aestivum | reverse complement strand
ACCGCAAAATGGACGAAACGGACCTCCTACGGTCGAAACGGGGGTCCTGTTCATCGGGAGGGGTGTGGCGTACCGCAAAACGGGACTCCACGGGATACTGTTCATCTCCACCGTCGACCTCCTCCAGCCTCCACGGGCTTCTGTTCATCCAGCCTCCACCGCGCGCTACTCCACCGGCTACTCTTCAACCACCCCTCCACGGGCACCCCTCCACCGTCTACTGTTCATCCAGCCCTCCACACCACGGGGTCCTGTTCAACCACCCCTCCACCGTCTACTGTTCATCCAGCCCTCCACCACACCACGGGGTCCTGTTCATCCAGAGGCAACACCACCGCTCACTGTTCATCCAAACCCCCCCGCAACGCTCACTGTTCATCCCAGAGGCAGCATCGATCGGCTTCGGTTAGCAGCAGTAGTGAAGGAATCGCTCGATCGGGTTCAGTTAACAGCCACCGATCGATCGCTCGGGTTCAGTAACGCGTAGCCTGTAGTGCAATCGCTCGGGTTCAGTTAGAGCCCAATGCCTCGCTCGGGTTCAGTTAGAGCCAACGCCTCGCACACACGCACGTACGTGTACGAGAGAAACGCGCATCGCTCGGCCCCCGACCTCCCACCGTAACCGGGAACTCCCCAAAATTTTCATCACCCTCGCTTCTACCACGGTTTTTTCCGTCATGGACGGCCCAAAGAATGTCATGCAGCTGCGTCTCCGGCCCGCCCAGGACGAAAAGCCCATTTTCTGTCATGATTTTTTGTCATAGAAGTAGGAGCCCACCACATCTATGATGATACCGGGTTTTGTCACAATTATCGTCATAGAAGTGTCATATGTATGACAGGAAAAAAAATTCGTTCAGCCCAAAATGTCACGGATGTGTCTTTTTTTTGTAGTGTATTCCTGTATATTATACAATCAAGGGTGCATTTTTCCCATATGTGTCTAGACTGCGAAGCCATTGCTGGCCTGCCTTGCTTGGAAGAAGCCCTTGACTGCTTCAAAGATGCTGGCCTTCTGCAGTTTGTGACCGATAAAGAGCATTGGAATGAAGAGCTTCTGCTACAATTCTATGCCACTCTTCACATTCAGGGCTACAACAGGGATCCGAAGACTTGGGTCCTTGAGTGGATGACAGGCAATGTACACCATGAAGCCAAAGCTCTTGATATCATTGAGCTCACTGCCCTGCCCACTCCAGGTAAACTGTATGAACCTGGTTGTCAGCTTCACCGCAATGCTTTGGAGAGCATATTCCAGAAGCCTGAGCCAAATATGAGCCAAATGCTGAGCATGATGAAGCCACTGCCTCAAGATGCTGAATACCCAACAGAATTCTTTGTTGAAGACCTAGAGTATCTGCCCCGCACTATTTATCATATCGTCAGGCGAACTCTATGACCTGTCAAAGGACATTCTCCAACAGCGAAGCTTGAAGGAGCAATGAAGACATTGGTTTTCTATATCTTCAATGGCATCAGCTTCAATGCTCAGGACTTCTTCATCAGGCAACTGGCTGCATCTGGCTCTGATCTATTTGGTCTGAATTTTTATGCTCCATGGGTAATTGCGCCTCATCAAGCTTCACTCTGCTATTCAACTATCAGCCTTATGCACGCAATCATCTCATATTCTTGCCAGAGGTTGATATGTCTGTCGAAGCCATATACCCAGAGCCTGCCAAGGAGCCAATTTATCTTCACAATGTCGATCGTCAAAGCTTCACACGACCCATTGAAGGAGTTCTTGCTGCAACTCGCGTTTATCCTTTAGCTGGTATTACACGTGCACCTCATCATGCAACTACAGAAGCCACTGAAAGCACTATTGCTCAAAGGCCTCGGAAGCGATCTAGTGTTCTCAATGACCGAGAGCTTCTCGTCGCCCTGCATCAAAAACAGGATAAGCATCATGACTGGCTGAAGCGTCAGATGCAAAGCCTCTTGGTGGATGTTAATCGTATTCGCAACCATGCCACCAAGGGTGCATTTGTCACTCATGAAACCTGTCGGCGGTCGTGGAAGAGTCTGACATTGCTGAGCTCTGAAGATGATCTTCAACAAGATGGCTTCATAGAGAGATTCAAGTTTGATTCCACTCCTCCTAGGAACGCTGTCTCGCGTCGGACTCCCTCACTCGAAGAGTCTGAGTACTCCTCCTCAACGGCAACTGTAAATGCTAGAGTCATTGATGACGAAGATGATGCTACTTCACCAACTACAGCTTCGCCTCGAATCGACACTGCACCAAGTTCTTCTGCACCACCGGACCACAACGACGACCCTACATCTTCACCTTCTCCTCATGGGAACGAGTAGAAGCTCTATGTTTTCAAACCTTTTTGGTCCTTACTGACAAAAGGGGGAGAAGCATATGAGTTGATAGTCTTCAAGCGGGTCCATATGGGTGGTTGCTTTATATTTTGCCAAGTGCTTACAACTCTCGTTTTGATACTTTTGGTTCTTTGAGTTGTAACACTTAAACTTGATGGTCGTCTGCTACCTTTCTGTCAACTATGTGATGCGACGATAAATTCCGCATGTGCGATGATAAATACCGCACGAAGTCATTTCGCAAACGTCCATTTTTCATTATGCATGTCATTATCTTTAGTATATCTTTTCATGCATGATAAATTGTCTTCATAAGTTGAAGAGGATCTCCACAAATACAACCTGCCATGTGCATTTGCATTCAAAAGCAAAACACTTACATGCACATCTTCAGGGGAAGCCTTTTGCTACTTACGAAGACAATATCTTAACCCTTACAATTTCACATACTTTTATCCCCGTTGAAAACTTCAACCAGTCTGTCATCAATCACCAAAAAGGGGGAGATTGTAAGTGCATCTAGTGCCACCCCTAGTTGGTTTTGGAGTATTGACGACAAACCTGGTTGAGAGACTAATGTGTTTGTGAGAATTGCAGGATAACACAGGAAGTGAAAGAGGATGCTCAGCCTCGCATACAGTTTCAGGTTACAGGGATGAAATCATTCAGTCCTTTGGCTCCAACATTTGCCCAGGAGCGAGCCTCGTCCTAGATAGCAGCAACGATAGTCGATGTGGCGGGAGTAATCTTGTCAAAGATGACCGCGTTGCGGTGGAGCCAAATTGCCCAGGCTGTGAGACCGGCCATGGTAGTGAGGCCTCGGCGATCGCCAGCCGGCAAAGTAAGAAGGATGGCGGATAGCCAGTTGAAGAAGGCGGAAGAGCCATCTGGTGGCGGTACCGCAGTTCGACACCAGGAGAGCACCTCGTGCCAGGTGACACGCGCGAAGACGCAACCCACAAGGATGTGGTGTAGGGTCTCGGGCACTTGCAGGCAGAGGACGCATGTAGGCTCGTGTGGCAGGCCCCGTCGGGCGAGCCTGTCGGCAGACTAGCAGCGGTTTAAAGAGGCCAGATACAGGAAAAATTTCACTGACAAAGTTGCACCCGACTTCCACACGATACGCCAGTGTTCGGAGGCCATGGACCCTCAAACAAGGCAACATAGCAGGATGAAGCCGAGTAGATGCCGTTGGCAGTCCAGCGCCAACGGGTCGCGTCTGGCTGCGAGGAGAGTGCGACGTGTTGTAGACTCCGCCAGATGTCCACATACTCGAGGACGGCGGCCGGCCCTAACGATCCTTGGATGTCCGTGATCCATGTGCGGTTCAGGAGAACCGCGGCCATCGTACGAGTACGCCGCCTCCTGGCAGGAACAAGGGCCATCGGAGAGGGGGCAAGGGATGAGATGGAGCTGCCCTTGAGCCACGGGTCAACTCAAAATTTGCAGGAGGTGCCGTCGCCCACGGTCCAAGTCGTAGATGCCCGGAAGAACTGCAACACCTCTGGATCGGGAGGTAGCGGAAGATGAGCCCAAGGGCGCGCCCGATCAGTGGCCTGCAGCCATAGCCATCGAACTCGGAGGGAGATCCCAACGCGGTGGAGGTCTCAGATGCTAAGGCCACCAAGCTCCAGCTGGCGACAAACACGCGCCCAACTGACAAGGCAAGAGCCTACGCGAGCGTCCTTTCGGCCATGCCAAAGAAAATCTCTGATGATTCGATTGGCCTTCTTGAGGATTGGTGGAGAGAGCGCCATGGCGAGGAGGATATGCACGGGCATAGCAGACAACACCTGCCGGATCAGGGCCAGGCGTTCGTCGCATGAGAGAAGCGCGGCCTTCCAAGTGGCGAGCTTGCGTAGTAGCTTGTCGATGAGGGGCATCAGGTGGGAGGGGGACCTTCCGAAGGGAGAGAGGGAGGCCTAAGTAGTGAACAGGGAAGGATGCAGTCGGGCATCCCAGCACCGTGCCAATGGAGTCCACAACGGGGGTAGTACACTGGATAGGTACGGCCAGGCATTTGCCGAAGTTTGTCTGAAGGCCGGAGACATCCCCAAAGAGGTCCAGGAGCCTGCTGACTGTGGTGAGCTTGGAGGTATCGGGGTGGCAGAAGATAAACACATCATCCGCAAAGAGAGAGATGGAGGCAGTGTGGCGGTGAGTGAGCCTTTTGAGGACGCCGGACACCTTGGCGTGCTGGAGCAGGGAGTTCAGGGCATCAATCACCAAGACGAAAAGCATCGGGGATATAGGATCTCCCTGCCGAAGGCCTTTGCAATGGGCAATAGGCGGGCCTGGGGTGCCGTTGATCAAGACACGCGTAGAAGCTGTGGATATAAGGATGGATACCCACTCGCGGCTAAATTTCGTGTTTTGACCCTTTTTCAATACTTGATCGAGATTTGACCCTACCTTGCAAAAATTTCAGGATCTAACCCTTTTCTTACCGCCAGAGTCCATGGCTGCAGGGTATAACAGCCTACCGCCAAGATCCCTGGCGGTAGGGTTGCACACCCTACCGAAAATATTTCCTAAGTATGAAACATAGTGCATGCTCGCACCTACCGCCAGGCACCTTGGCGGTAGGGTTGTACAGCCTACCGCCAGCCTGTTTGGCGGTAGGGATGTTTCCTACCGCCAAGGTCCCTGGCGGTAGGCTGTTACACCCTACCGCCATGGACCCTGACGGTAGCAAAAGGGTCGGATCCCGAAATTTTTATAAACTAGGGTCAGATCTTGATTAACTTTCAGAAAAGGGTCAAAACACGAAATTTTGCCCCCACTCGCGCCACCGTTGGCCGAAGCCTAAGTGTTGGAGAACCTGGATAAGGAAGGGCCAGGAGACAGAGTCGAACGCCCGAGCAATATCAAGCTTGAGGAGGACGCGAGGCTGTTTGAGTTGGTGTAGATGACGTGCCGTTTGTTGGATGAGAAGGAAGTTGTCATGGACACTTCTCCCGGCTATGAAGGCGCTTTGGTTGGCGGAAACAAGTTCTCCAAGCCGTGGAGCAAGGCGAAGCGAAAGGACCTTGGCGAAGAGCTTGGCCACAAGATGGATAAGGCTAATTGGGCGATAGTCGAAGAGAGTAGCCGCGTCGGGCTTTTTCGGCAGCAGAATGATAAGGGCCTCGCTTCATTGGTGGTAGGGTTTCCGTTGGTGGAACTCCCAACACCGCCTCTGGCCTGAAGCGCAAGTATGAGTTCTTGTTCAAGTGTGTGTCTACTTGTCTTGTCCCCAAGATTGTGGGTGGTGAGAAACTTTGCTATTGACCTCATGTTTGAGGATGCGCTCCTACCATGGAATTAGTATTAGTTGACTCCCGCGTGCCCCTAAACAAACTGGCCTCACCAGGAATTTCTCGCACTGCATGCATGTATATTTATTCGAGTTCTAGCTAGAAGCCTCAACAGATTTGAAGGAGACGAAGCACAACAGAAACGTTCTTAATTAACCTCGCCTCTCAACAACCGGAAAAACAAGCGTCCCCATCTGCCACTGGCGGATCATATCGTATGCAGAACCGGAAGGAAAGAGACACGGAGCTGGTCACACCAATCAGCTGCTCGATCTAGCTATTGCTCTCCAGCTTATGTACATGACCGGTTCACATATCAGTCGAGTCAACTGCATGTAACCATCAGGCTAATGTTTGTTACCATTATTTCTGTATCATATCATTACCAACGCTCTTTGATTAATTTTCGGAGCCACTGGGAAGAAAAAGAGTACAGTGGCCGAATTCAATGACGCTTAAGATTGGTGGCAACTACCGGTGTATAGTAACGTTCCAACGAAGCCAAAATAATCATTGTTAATTTTAAGCACGCGGCAACACAGATGCATTCTCGGCCAAGGCTAGGTCTTTGAATGCCTGGTATATAAGTAGCTTCATATGCTCGAGCTATGGCAACACGCATTCTCCACCGATCGACCACTTCACGCTTCTCTCTTCCCGTCCAATTAATCTTAGTCGAGCTAGCAAGCTAGCTTCGAAAAAATGGCGGCTATTCCTGCAAATCTGATGGTTTGTGCATTGCTGCTCCTCGCTGTGGGGTGCCAGGCCAGCCCATTCTGGCCACTGCAGATCGGGTTCTACCACGACAAGTGCCCCCAGGCGGAGGCCGTTGTCAAGGGCGTCATGGAGAAGGCCATCTCCAAGAACCCCGGCAATGGCGCCGCCATGATCCGCATGCTCTTCCACGACTGCTTCGTCGAGGTACTGCAAGAAACTTATAAACGAACTTGCAAACATCTATGTACAACTGATTAGCCAGGCTTGATTAATTTCGTTGAGTTGTTGATTAGGGATGTGATGCGTCCGTCCTCCTCGACCCGACCCCGTTCAGCCCGACACCGGAGAAGCTCAGCCCGCCGAACGACCCTTCCCTGCGCGGCTTCGAGCTGATTGACGCGATCAAGGACGCCGTCGAGGCGGCCTGCCCGGGCGTCGTCTCCTGCGCAGACATCATCGCCTTCGCGGCCCGTGACGCGTCCTGCATCCTCAGCAGGGGCAAGGTAAACTTCGAAATGCCGTCCGGCCGCCGTGACGGCACCTTCTCCAACGCCTCCGGGCCGCTCAAGTTCCTGGTCCCACCGGCGTCCAACCTCAGCGAACTCGTCGCTAGCTTCGTCGTCAAGGGCCTCAACACGGAGGACCTGGTCATCCTCTCCGGCGCGCACACCATCGGGCGCTCCCACTGCTCCTCCTTCGTCCCCGACCGCCTCAACGCCCCCTCCGACATCAACGGCGGCCTCGCCGCGTTCCTGAGGAGGCAGTGCCCGGCCGACGCGACCCCGGGCGGCAACGACCCGACGGTGATGCAGGACGTGGTGACGCCCAACAAGCTGGACAGGCAGTACTACAAGAACGTGTTGTCGCACACGGTGCTCTTCACCTCCGACGCGGCGCTCATGACGTCGGAGGAGACGGCGAGAATGGTGGTGGACAACGCCAACATCCCCGGGTGGTGGGAGGACAGGTTCGAGAAGGCCATGGTGAAGATGGCCGGCATCGAGGTCAAGTCCGGCTACCAGGGCCAGATCAGGAAGAACTGCCGCGCAATCAACTAGTACTGAGTGGAGTGGTACAGCTGCGCACGTACGTGTGCATGCATGGTGAAAGATTACTCAGTCTCGATTCATTCTTTGCTCTAACCTGCAAGCGAGTTCATGTTATTGTAAAATTTGGCAATTCTTTCACTGCGCTTTTTTCTTAATTGTGGTTTTCTCTTTGGTTATTTCTTTGTTCAATTCTCTCCGAGCTACGGAATTCTTTGTGTATATGGGGTAGTACATGTGTGACTGCAAAGCAATGTTGTTATAATGTTCTGTATTTGGAATAATAAAGTGATGCATGCAATAAAAAAAAAATTGAAGATGTACACCAATAGACATGCATTACTTGTATTTTCATAATAATAACGATACAAAGATGAGACGCATACAAGCAAATACCGCCATGGCCGCAACTACCAAACTTTCCAATTTTCCGGCGAGCGGCACCCAAACCTGCACCCATCAACCTGCTTCCTCGCATTCGCCCTAGAACAATGTCACAGCTCTCTCCCGCTTGCAGCCCCCATCCCCATCTCCGGCGAGGTACTGGATCGGCCTCGCCGTGGCCGACGCTCATTGCTGTTGTTCCTCGTGTCGTCCCCGCCTTTAGCTTTGGTCTGAAATCGACCGACGCCAGAAAAGAAAATTAGGGACCTGAGTTGGCAAAACCATTAATTACCTCAGTTGGTGCGTACGCATATAGTATTCTTTCCCCTCTCGCAAGGCAACTAAGGGAAGTTTTCTTCCCTTCGATCTTCACCGGCGAGCCCGTGGATTCGCCTCCCCTCCGTCTGCCGCTCCGGCGGCCGGTGGCGGGGGAGGGTATTCCTGGTGCCTCGACTTAGATAGGTAGGGTTTTGGTTCTCGCAAGGGCGGCGCTTCTTCTTCGAGTCAGTCTTCCGGACTCCGATCCTCCTTAAATTCGTTCGTCGGTACGGATTAGACGGAGCTCAGGCGTAGATTCTTGCCAGCTCCTCGGAGCGGCGAAGTTAGGGTTTCTCGTCGTGCGTACGCAACAACGAGATTTGCTGTCATGTTCTTCAGAGCGATTCAAGGATTCAATGGCGACGACTGCGGCTCCCAAACGTTGGTCCTTAGGGGCACGTGCACGAAGACTTCCACGCTGTCATCGATAAGGTCAAGCCAGCTCCGGTATGAGAGGGGCGACAGCGGCGTCAACGGTTGTTCTGGCGGCGGCAATGGTTGTTCGGTTGTCCATAGACCTCGATGTAATTTTTATTATGTTTGGGGTGTTTTGTACTACGGGTGAATCTTCATAATAGGTCTGATATTTTCGCAAAAAATATATCGAGAATGTTATTACCATCAACGACAACTGGAAAAGGAACCAGTTCCGTTATGATTTTCCATGTACTAAGAGCATCTACAGTCGGATTTGGCAAATCCGGCCCCTCAAACGCCCGCGGATGCGTCCGGGCGCGTCCACGGGCACTGACCGGGCACCCCTCAAATCGCGTTGTCCACATGCCTGTATCTCATATCCGAACCCCTATATCCATACTAAATCATGCAATGTCGATCAAACTACGTAGATCAACTGACCGGACATAGAATCAGACATAGGACAGCACAATAGTTCACCAAAGTTCACATAAACGACGGACAAATTTATACTACATCTAAAACTTGAAATGAAATTGAACTTCACCACTTCCGGGACGGCCCTTTCCCCTTCTGGTTGTCGGCGTAGCTGTAGTCGTCGGTGGCTGGTGGAGGATCATCTGCTTTGTCGGACGAGGAGCCGTCGCCGTCGGACGAGGAGGAGATGATGACGAGGCGCTGGACGGCCTGGTCCTGCTGGCGCCTGAGCTTGGCCAGCCGAGCCGCCTCCGCCGCCTTCTCCTTCGCCTCCCGCTCGGACTGCTCGATGGCAAGCCGAAGGGCCTTCGCATTCTTCCGGAGGAGCCGCCGAGCATCTATCTCCACCGTCGTAAGCAACAGGCGGTAGACCCATGCGAGGAGCCGCTCGTCCTCGCCGGGCTCCGCCGGTAACCCACGGAGGCGGCGGACAGAGCTCTCCGCAGCGTCCCTCTCCCTTGCCCGCTGCCTCTCGAGGCGGGCGGCGCGCGCTTCCAACTCCGGCGTGGGCATCCAGGCCGGCGGGGCGGGCACAAGCACCCACGGCTGCCCACGAGGGGGAGCGGCAGCCGGCGGGGCCAGGCGACAACGTAGGGGAGGCACGGATTGCGCAGGCCGCCTGTGGAGCTGCCCCGGGGCCGGGAGGGGCCAGCGCCGGCGTCCGAGCTGCGCCGAGGCTGCAGATCCAGAGTTGCCCCCGGTCTCCACCTTGGACCGCTCCAAGGCGACGCGGAGGGCTAGCTCATACTCCGGATCCAGCTCTTCGTTGGAGCGGCTGCCGGAGCTCGACATTGAGCCGGATTCGATTGGAATCGGTGCGGGGAGAGGAGAGGACGGAGAGAGAGAGGGGAAAGTGAGTGAGCTAGGGTTTCCGAGCGATGAGCCCGACGGGGTTTTTTGTGGGACATCTGTGGGGTCGGTGGTGAGTCGGGCTTGCCAGGCGGACGCGTCCGGGCTTGCCCGGGCCGCCTCATATCCGTCCTACATTTAGGACGGATATAAACGGTGCCAGTCAGTCCGGTGTTTGAGGCCCGTTTAAAAGCTCTGGTTGGGTCGATATTTTGTGACAGGTCAATGACCGGACGGCCTGCCCGGATATATGAGACGGATATAGAGCGCCTGGCTGTAGATGCTCTAACAATATTAGTGCACTAGGAACGAACAATGGGACAATGCATGTGTCCAGTCTGAAATCTGAATTTATCAGTAGGCCGCATGCGTCGCTGTGAGCGAGTGCACTGTGCATGCGTCTGCTAATGATCATGTGTGTTGTGTGCGCCCGCGCGTTGAGACAAAGTTAGCATGACAAAAAAAATTGACGAGATCTTAACCCCTGCCATGAGTCAATTCATGCTACTGCCTCCGTCAATATAAGGTGTTATTATAACTAAGTAGTATAAGCGTAACGAACTAGCATTTTTTTTTACGAGCGAGTTCATTGCCAGAAGGCAGAGCAAGTGAAATGTCGCTGCTGTGTTCGATATGCCTAGAAAATTGCTTCCACACGCTGGCCTACATACGCCTACATACAGCTAGCAAGATCATTGAAAATTTAACGAATCCCATCCTCCAGTTTTATGTTTTCTCTACACGCTTTGCGTAGGAAAGCGAACCTACCCGCATAGAAAAAAGGCATCAAATTCTTCTCGCGGTCTCTTTTTCTCCTCAAAGAGAGTAAAAGAGACTAAAAATAGCAAGGGGAATGCGTGTGACTTTGTGAAGATATTTTTTTATACAAAAGTGCAAACTACCTCCAAATGGCAGAATGTCATGTATTAAAAACAAAACGTAATGCTCGAATGACATGTTCTTGGGAATGAGTAAACCTTACATAGTCGCATTGTAACCTTGAACTATTCACGGTTTATACATGGTCAAACTGGTTCTAACACTTGATGCTTTCTCTAATATTAAGCATGGCAAAATTCAACAAAACTTCAAGAAATTTCACGTAGTTTTAGACATTGTGAGGGTGCCCGAAATCTTTGCATTTCTTTGTTTAATTTAGGACATCGAAACACTACTGGAATTTCCAAGGCACTCAACAAAGGTAAAAAAAATGCACGGCAAAGTGTTTGCTGATTTCCAAACTCGGCAAACACCACTGGGCTGACCACTAGTCGGCAAAGGCAAGTTTGCCTAGTCCTTTTTCCACGGGCACTCGGCAAACACCATGGCGAATCTTTGCCAGAGTGCAGAAAATGAAAACTCGGCAAACTATGTGTGTGGATGGAACGGCCGGCAACAGTTCCACGTGTAACCGGTGCTTTACCGGGTGCATGCACTCAGCAAAAGGGGCATGGATTTGCCGAGTGCATGCACGCAACTGTACCTGCAGAGCGGCCTCCTTGCTCATCAAAAGTCGTGCGTAGGAACAAAAAAGACATGTCACTGCTGCTGCTCGTCCACAGCACGGTCACCGGCGGCTGCCCTCGAGCTCGTGCGGGGTGCAGCTCACCGGCGTAGGGCGGATGCTCTTTGGTATACAAGGAGCTCGCCGGGGTGTTGTTGCTCGTCCACGCAACACGTGGTGCGGGAGGCCTCTATCGCTCAGTCACCTCGTGCTTCCCTTCGACCGCCAACTTTGAGGTTGAGAGGACAGGGCATCGGGGCACGGGAGGGGAGAAAATTTGACAATTTTGACATGTGAACGAAATCAAATCATAGAATGAACTGTCCACAAAACTAATTCACGTGGCTGACCTTTTTGTGTGGCGCCCAACAAGCAGGCGCCACACCCTATGATGCAGCGCCTAGCTCTGGGGCGTTGCACCTCTGTCCATCATGGCAGCCCCTGGGCCCGCACCTAGCATTGCAGTGCCTCCGAGCTAGGCGCCACACATGCACTACTAGGAAAATGCTTATAGGTAGACATTTAGCAGTAGCGTTGGTTAAAGACCCCACGCTACTGCTATAGCAGTAGCGCCGGACAACACCCGCGCTGCAAGCGCACGTTAGCAGTAGCGCGGGATTTCCAGGCCAGCGCTGTTGTTGATGGGCCACGCTCTCGGCCCCCTGTTGCAGCTATAGCTATAGCGCTGGGCCTCCTCCCCCGCGCTGCCGCTAAGCCCACCTCTGCTTCCTCCGCGTCGGCCCGCTCGCCCCTCCCCTCACTCACTCACACGCTCACACTCACAGAATCCCTCAATCCCCCGATCCGGATGCCGCCCCTGCGTCCTACTCCGGCCGCCCTCCCCCGTGCGGGCCCTCTTCCCCCGTCGGCCGCCCTTCCCCGCGCCGGCCTTCCTCCCCTGCCCCCCCCCCCACACACACCGGCCATCCTCCCCGCCGGTCCCCCCCCCCCCCCGCGCTGGCCCTCCTCCACCGAGAGGTACTCCTCCCTCCTTCCTCCTCCTCCCTCCCTCCCTAGTTATAGTTATTAGAGAGTAGTTATTTTGAATCCTATATAGTTGAAAAAATGTAGGTTCTTAGAATAATGTAGGTTATGATCGAACCCTAGCTAGGACAGATTAGGTAGTATGAACCCTAGTTAATTCGTATGAACCCTAGGTTTTTAAATTTAGCTAGGTTTTAAAGTTAGGACAGAAATTTAGCTAGGTTTTTAATTAGGTGTAATTAATAGAATTTAGGTGTTTTAGGTGTATTTAACATAATTTTAGGTGTTTTAGTTGTTTTAGGTGTAGTTAACAGAATTTTAGGTATTTTAGTTATTTTAGGTGTAGTTAACAGAATTCTAGGTATTTTTTTAGTTAAAGCAATTGTTGTTATTTTTTTAGTTAAAGCATTTTTTCCTGTTATATGCAAATTTGGAGTGGACATGTCATATTTTGAACATGTCACTTTTTTAAAGGTCATATTTTTCCGAGTGGCCCATGTTTTGCCAGAAATGTCGATTCGTTTACGTTCCGGCAAATTTCAGGCGCTCGATACGTCCTGCTTTTAGCAAAGGTCATGCCGGATTTTGCTAAGTGTTTATTAATTTTGTTTTCAGAATTAAGCATTTTGTTCTCGACGTCGACGATGCCTATCCCGCATCCTCGTCGTCGACTCGGCGGAGGATTCCTGCTTGAGCCGAGGGGCCATGTCTGGGATTGGGCTCCGCCGGGCTGGTACTGGGTTGTGCTACCTTCTAGTGAGCGCAGCTTAGTGAGGAGCCAGCCCGTCGTCGACCCGGAGCGTCTTTGGTGGCGGTCACGTGGGCCTGCATCGGTGCAGAGGCTTGAGTCCCCCGCGCAAGTGGTACAGCACCGTGTCACGGAGGAGGACGCCCACGTCCAGCGCTACATGGTTGCGTTGGCGGACGGCGGGTTCTCTAATACCTGGCAGATTCTTCAAGGATCTCACCGGAGCTATGATCCTGTGATGGTTCCTTCTCTTTGGGTGTCCACCGCGGCCCACTGAACCTACAGGAGCTATTATTCGAGATGTATTAGTGATATTATATGATGATCTTTGCTACAAACTACTATATATGTATTCGATGATGGATTATTAATTACCTATTAATTATTTGCTTATTGAATGCAAAAGATGAGCGCGGTCTGTGCTACAAACTACTATATATGTATTCGATGATGGATTATATGATGATCTTTGCTACAAACTACTACAAACTACAAATTTTAGGGGCTTTAGTTCTTATATGATGATCTTTGCTACAAACTACTATATATGTATTCGATGATGGATTATTAATTACCTATTAGGAAATGTCTGACGACGAAAGGGAATTCGCTATGTGCGAGTACTGCGAAGATGAGCGCGGTCTGTGCGACAGGCCTCACCTGGTAGAAGGTCGGCGCTTCCTCAAGCTCCAAGAGACCTTCGATGTTGAAACGGTACGCAACGACGACAAGTGTTTTTTGTTATTTTTTGCACGACTTCTCTGCTTCTTCAACGTGTAATTTTCGTCTTTTACAATTCGACTAGCTTATCCCATGCCATGCAAGACGCTATGTCTTGGAGAAGATGGGTTTTGAAGATCATCAAAGCATGGAGACAAAGATAATTCAACTAAGGACCCATCATGGTTATGATTTTGCTGTAAATCTATACAATTCTGTGAACTCATCCAATTTTGGTTGCCTGAATTGGGAAGCACTTTGCAAGGCGTATGATTTTCATGAGGGTATGCTTCTCACCTTCGGTCTTGGTGATCCTGACATCGACGAAAAGAATATGACCACTTGGGTCCTTGTTGACACGCTTCCAGTTCTACCGCTGTGTGAGTTTCTCAAACATATTTATTAAGTAATTTATATTGTTTATTTCAAAATAGTTGACAGCTTATTTCCATTGACAGCTTATTTTCATTCTTCAAAAAATGTACGGAAGATGGTAGATAGAACCTACTACTACAATGATGAAGCACAATTAACTTATAAGGAGAAAGATGGTCTTATCGCATTTTTTACTGATCTTGAGAATTACAATAGCTATTATCGAATTCCTCAAAATTATGGTCAATATGTGCCACTAGTGTATGCGGTGTGCTACGGCAACATCAATGGAGATAGCATGGTAAGATTTTCTACTATTACGACATCCGTGCATCTTTTGCATAAATTCTTCTAAAACTAAACTACATTGCTAACTACAAAGTTATTACTATATTTTTGAACAGAAAATCCCGATGGGTTGTGTGCCTCATCTGATCTTGCCGAGAGGTCGCTGATGTTATGAGCTTACGGCCACCACGGCCAGGTCAGCCGCAGTATCCACATCACTCATGTCCATACCGGATTTCTAAAAGCGAGGAAGCCATGATAATAAATGATTGGAAAAAATGTTTCGACCATCGTAGAGAGCTACTTGGAAGCAACATTGTGCGTAGGCCAAGACTTGGAGACAGGATGATCTCCGTTCTTCATTATGGAGAGTCCATTTTCCTTAATGGAGAGTCAATGCCTATCTTGTTTTATGATATTTTACCTAAGAGAGGGTAGAGTAGGTCCTATGAGAGGGGTAGGTCCTAGGTAGAATGTGTTATTATGTGCTACAATGTGTTAGAGTTGATGAGGAGGAGGAGTTGTGATTATGACTAGTGACCAACTTGTTATATGTTGTCTCATTGACGAACATTGTTTGGTGGTGATGACTAGTGGCAATGAATATGCTATTTAAACAGACTAGTTCATGATGAGTTGTTATTGTATAAAAGATATATCTGTTTAAACATGTACAGCGCCAAAATACAAAAAAAACATAAATTTTAGCAGTGGCGCGGGCCAAAATATTACCAGCAGCGCTCATTTAACAGTAGCGCTTTCCAGAGGCGCGCTACTAGTATCTGAACATACCAGTAGCGCTGGCTTAAACAAGCGCTACTGCTACAAAATAGCTGTAGCACCGTAGCAGTAGCGCGGGCACCCGCGCTACTGGTAGCTCAAAAACCAACGCCACTGGTAACGTTTTCCCTAGTAGTGATGTAATGTGCAGCGCCTAGCCCTTAGGCGCTGCACTGTCTGTTACTAGTTGGCTGGGCCCCACTCCCCCCCCCCCCCACACACACCCCAACCCCCATAGCATCCGACCCGAGATTTGCCCCTCTCCCCCTCTCAAATCCTTCCCCAAATCTTCCAAATTTGAAGATTTTGTCCGTGGATTTCGAAGTCAAACCCTCCCTCAAGGTAATCTTCTCTGATCCCCTTGTTTTGATCCAAGTAATGTTAACAAATTGCTCATTTGTTGCTAGTTTGGGGAAACCCTAGTTTTGTATGGATGTAGAGATTTGCATGGAGATGTGAGATGTTTGTTTACCAATTTCCTATGATTAGGCTTTGTTAGTATGTTAGGGTTATTCTTATGGGTGTTCTTATGTTGGTGCTAGGGTTAGGGTTAGAGTTAGGGTTAGGGTTGTTGTTTCATATATATTTTAGGCTTTGTATTCCGTGTTAATCCTTGGATTAGTAATCATGGAAGCAATGTTACGTTGTGTTGTTTGAATGCTTATAGGGATGGGAAGAACATGTGTGTTTGTTCATCATGGGGACAAAGATGCCTTCTTGAAAGGCAATATTGAACCGGACCCGGATGAGCTTGACATGGTGTTTGATAGTAGTCCTAGCTATGCGGAGCTCTTGCAAGAAGTGAGGAAAGATTTGAATTGGATGGACCCTAGTGATATCGTTGAGTTGGAGGGAAGGCATAATGTTGGTTTTGGAATGCACATCCGTTGGAAGACAATGCGTGTCAACTCAGAGCAACGTTGGGTTGCATACAAGGAGACGGTGGCCGAATCACTAGACAAGGCTCTTGAGTTATTTGCAACGAAGAAGGTTGATTCAAGTTTGCATTTGGACTTGAACCGGAACCCCTCCCCTTTGGTTGCTAGTAGCCCCCCACCCTTGAACCGAGATGAAATTGTTGAACCTGTTTTGACCCAAGAAATGAGGCCAACATTGAGCACGTTTCCAAACAACCAAAATGAAGCTTTGCAAGAGGAGAATGATGAGTATGCGGACGATGACAATGAAGTTGATCTCCATGACAACAATGTGGGTGATCTCGACAAATATCATTTGCAAGAGACAATGGACCATTCCATCCCTTATTCCCATGGCTATGCATCGGATTCGGATGACGAAGGTCCCGATGAACAAGTTGATGTGGAGGGGTTCACGGTGAAGGAGGCCGAAGCTTTCGAGAAGGTATTCGGTCGGGATCATCAGACTACATTGTTCAAGGATGTTAGTCTCGCGGATGAAGCCGTGGTAGATGGTCGCTGATGTCTACTACGCAACCTTCTTCTTGTAGACGTTGTTGGGCCTCCAAGTGCAGAGGTTTGTAGGACAGTAGCAAATTTCCCTCAAGTGGATGACCTAAGGTTTATCAATCCGTGGGAGGCGTAGGATGAAGATGGTCTCTCTCAAACAACCCTGCAACCAAATAACAAACAGTCTCTTGTGTCCCCAACACACCCAATACAATGGTAAATTGTATAGGTGCACTAGTTCGGCGAAGAGATGGTGATACAAGTGCAATATGGATGGTAGATATAGGTTTTTGTAATTTGGAAATATAAAAACAGCAAGGTAACAAATGATAAAAGTGAGCACAAACGGTATTGCAATGGTAGGAAACAAGGCCTAGGGTTCATACTTTCACTAGTGCAAGTTCTCTCAACAATAATAACATAATTGGATCATATAACTATCCCTCAACATGCAACAAAGAGTCACTCCAAAGTCACTAATAGCGGAGAACAAACAAAGAGATTATGGTAGGGTACGAAACTACCTCAAAGTTATCCTTTCTGATCGATCTATTCAAGAGTCCATAGTAAAATAACACGAAGCTATTCTTTCGGTTCAATCTATCATAGAGTTCGTACTAGAATAACACCTTAAGACACAAATCAACCAAAACCCTAATGTCACCTAGATACTCCAATGTCACCTCAAGTATCCGTGGGTATGATTATACGATATGCATCACACAACCTCAGATTCATCTATTCAAACCAACACAAAGTACTTCAAAGAGTGCCCCAAAGTTTCTACCGGAGAGTCAAGACGAAAACGTGTGCCAACCCCTATGCATAGGTTCATGGACGGAACCCGCAAGTTGATCACCAAAACATGCATCAAGTGGATCACGTGATATCCCATTGTCACCACAGATAAGCACGGCAAGACATACATCAAGTGTTCTCAAATCCTTAAAGACTCAATCCGATAAGATAACTTCAAAGGGAAAACTCAATCCATTACAAGAGAGTAGAGGGGGAGAAACATCATAAGATCCAACTATAATAGCAAAGCTCGCGATACATCAAGATCGTATCACCTCAAGAACACGAGAGAGAGAGAGAGATCAAACACATAGCTACTGGTACATACCCTCAGCCCCGAGGGTGAACTACTCCCTCCTCGTCATGGAGAGCGCCGGGATAATGAAGATGGCCACCGGTGAGGGATCCCCCCCCCCTCCGGCAGGGTGCCGGAACAGGGTCCCGATTGGTTTTTGGTGGCTACAGAGGCTTGCGGCGGCGGAACTCCCGATCTATTCTGTTCCCCGATGGTTTTAGGGTATATGGATATATATAGGCGAAAGAAATACATCAGGGGAGCCACGAGGGGCCCATGAGGGTGGAGGGCGTGCCCAGGGGGTGGGCGCGCCCCCCTGCCTCGTGCCTTCCTCGTTGCTTCCCTTACGTACACTCCAAGTCTTCTGGATTGCTTCCGTTCCAAAAATAACTCTCCCGAAGGTTTCATTCCGTTTGGACTCCGTTTGATATTCCTTTTCTGCGAAACACTAAAACAAGGGAAAAACAGAAACTAGCACTGGGCTCTGGGTTAATAGGTTAGTCCCAAAAATAATATAAAAGTGTATAATAAAGCCCATAAACATCCAAAACAGATAATATAATAGCATGGAACAATCAAAAATTATAGATACGTTGGAGATGTATCAGCATCCGCAAGCTTAATTCCTGCTCGTCCTCGAGTAGGTAAATGATAAAAACAGAATTTTTGATGTGGAATGCTACCTAACATATTTATCCATGTAATATTTATTATTGTGGCAAGAATATTCAGATCCATAAGATTCAAAACAAAAGTTTAATATTGACATGAAAACAATAATACTTCAAGCATACTAACAAAGTAATCATGTCTTCTCAAAATAACATGGCCAAAGCAAGCTATCCCTACAAAATCATATAGTCTGGCTATGCTCTATCTTCATCACACAAAATATTTAAATCATGCACAACCCCGATGACAAGCCAAGCAATGTTTCATACTTGTGATGTTCTCAAACTTTTTCAATCTTCACGCAATACATGAGCGTGAGCCATGGACATAGCACTATAGGTGGAATAGAATGGTGGTTGTGGAGAAGACAAAAAGGGGAAGATAGTCTCACATCAACTAGGCGTATCAACGGGCTATGGATATGCCCATCAATAGATATCAATGTGAGTGAGTAGGGATTGCCATGCAACGGATGCACTATAGCTATAAGTGTATGAAAGCTCAACAAAAGAAACTAAGTGGGTGTGCATCCAACTCGCTTGCTCACGAAGACCTAGGGCATTTTGAGGAAGCGCATCATTGGAATATACAAGCCGAGTTCTATAATGAAAATTTCCCACTAGTATATTAAAGTGACAACATAAGAGACTCTCTATCATGAAGATCATGGTGCTACTTTGAAGCACAAGTGTGGTAAAAGGATAGTAGCATTGTCCCTTCTCTCTTTTTCTCTCATTTTTTTTATTTGGCCTTTTCTCTTTTTTTTAGTCCGGGGTCTCATCCCGACTTATGGGGGAATCATAGTCTCCATCATCCTTTCTTCACTTGGGACAATGCTCTAATAATGATGATCATCACACTTTTATTTACTTACAACTCAAGAATTACAACTCGATACTTAGAACAAATATGACTCTATATGAATGCCTCCGGCGGTGTACCGGGATATGCAATGAATCAAGACTGACATGTATGAAAGAATTATGAATGGTGGCTTTTCCACAAATACAATGTCAACTACATGATCATGCAAAGCAATATGACAATGATGGAGCGTGTCATAATAAACGGAACGGTGGAAAGTTGCATGGCAATATATCTCGGAATGGCTATGGAAATGCCATAATAGGTAGGTATGGTGGTTGTTTTGATGAAGGTATATGGTGGGTATATGATACCGGCGAAAGGTGCGCGGTATTAGAGAGGCTAGCAATGGTGGAAGGATGAGAGTGTGTATAATCCATGGACTCAACATTAGTCATAAAGAACTCACATACTTATTGCAAAAATCTATTAGTTATCAAAACAAAGTACTACGCGCATGCTCCTAGGGGGATAGATTGGTAGGAAAAGACCGTCGCTCGTCCCCAACCGCCACTCATAAGGAGGACAATCGATAAATAAATCATGCTCCGACTTCATCACATAACGGTTCACCATACGTGCATGCTACAAACTTTAACACAAGTATCTCTAAAATTCACAACTACTCAACTAGCATGACTCTAATATCACCATCTTCATATCTCAAAACAATCATAAGGAATCAAACTTCTCATAGTATTCAATGCACTTTATATGAAAGTTTTTATTATATCCCTCTTGGATGCCTATCATATTAGGACTAGTTTTCATAACCAAAGCAAATTACCATGCTGTTCTAAAAGATTCACAAAATAATATAAGTGAAGCATGAGAGTTCATCTATTTCTTCAAAATAAAACTACCGCCATGCTCTAAAAAGATATAAGTGAAGAACTAGAGCAAAACTACTCCGAAAGATATAAGTGAAGATCAATGAGTAGTTGAATAATTATGCAACTATGTGAAGAATCTCTAACATTTAAGAATTTCAGATCTTGGTATTTTATTCAAACAGCAAGCAAAACAAAAGAAAACAAAATGACGCTCCAAGCAAAACACATATCATGTGGTGAATAAAAATATAGCTCCAAGTAAAGTTACCGATGAACGAAGACGAAAGAGGGGATGCCTTCCGAGGCATCCCCAAGCTTAGGCTCTTGGTCATCCTTGAATATTACCTTGGGGTGCCTTGGGCATCCCCAAGCTTAGGCTCTTGCCACTCCTTATTCCATAGTCCATCGAAGCTTTACCCAAAACTTGAAAACTTCACAACACAAAACTCAACAGAAAACTTGAATACTAAGCTTAGGCTCTTGCCACTCCTTACATACGGTGTGTATTGCTCATCATGGTGCATCCCCCCAAGGTTGACCCCGTGAGACCGAATCTTCAGAGGTTGAAGCTCCTACAAACAAGAAAACCAGAAAATTACATATGGGGTATTTGTGTTTGAAATAAACACGAAATTCATAATACCGGGCAGTTTCATTATTACCTGCTGCTCCACCGACATAGCGTACGACCGGTGTTGATGGTCCCAGTGATCATCGAGAAGCCAAACCATCCTAACAATTTCAAACAAAGCATTCAATACAAATATCTTACATATTCAACAATCGGTAAACAATAAAAGTAAAGTTGAATACTAATCTAAGATATACAAGGGTACCACACAAATCTACACAATGGTACCACAAATCTACAATCGGTAAATATCTTACATATTCAACAATCGGTAAACAATAAATGGATCCCTTACAAATCATCTACTAATCCTAATCACACAAATCTATATCAATATTACAAATCTACACAAGGGTACCACCAAATCTTGGACAATCTAGGTTCCACAATGACTACAAATCCTAAATCACACCAAACTATTTCAATTTATCATATAATCCAAGCAAATCCAAGCAAATCAAGTGTTCCACCAAAACTTGGCTAAATGACACAAATGTGAACGAATTTACAGAGAAAAAGAAAGGGATCGGAGGAGTTTACCTTGTACGAGGGATTAGGGAAGAACTCAAGGCCAAAAACTTCAGATCTGCTTCATTCTTGGGAGGGGATGTAGAGGGGGAGAGGAGAGGGCTGCCGCCGCCGCTGCTTCTCTAACTGCTGCTAGAACAATGGGGAGGGTGGGGGAGGAGAGGGCCGCGATGGCTGCATCTAAGTCACAGTGCAGCGCCTAAGGGCTAGGCGATGCACATTACATGTGTGGCGCCTAGCTCGGAGGCGCTACACTGCTGGGTGCGGGCCCAGGGGCTGCTGAGGGAGTCCTGGATTAGGGGGTCCTCGGACAGCCAGACTATATCCTTTGGCCGGACTGTTGGACTATGAAGATACAAGATTGAAGACTTCGTCCCGTGTCCGGATGGGACTCTCCTTGGCGTGGAAGGCAAGCTTGGCAATACGGATATGTAGATCTCCTCCCTTGTAACCGACTCTGTGTAACCCTAGCCCCCTCCGGTGTCTATATAAACTGGAGGGTTTAGTCCGTAGGACAACAACAATCATACCATAGGCTAGCTTCTAGGGTTTAGCCTCTACGATCTCGTGGTAGATCAATTCTTGTAATACTCATATCATCAAGATCAATCAAGCAAGAAGTAGGGTATTACCTCCATCGAGAGGGCCCGAACCTGGGTAAACATTGTGTCCCCCGCCTCCTGTTACCATCCGCCTTAGACGCACAGTTCGGGACCCCCTACCCGAGATCCGCCGGTTTTGACACCGACATTGGTGCTTTCATTGAGAGTTCCACTGTGTCGTCACCACAAGGTTTGATGGCCCCTTCAATCATCGGCAACGATGCGATCCAGGGTGAGGTTTTCCTCCCCGGACAGATCTTCGTGTTCGGCGGCTTCGCACTGCGGGCCAACTCGCTTGGCCATCTGGAGCAGATCGAGAGCTACGCCCCTGGCCATCAGGTCAGGTTTGGAAACTTGAACTATACCGCCAACATCCGCGGAGACTTGATCTTCGACGGATTCGAGCCCATGACAGGTGCGCCGCACAGCCACGACAAGCATGACTTAGCTCTGTCGTCGGACAGTGTTCGGGAGATCACACCTACAACTACTCCGGCCCTCAATCCGGAGCAGATCATGCCGTCCGAGGACGGGTGGATAGACCCCGCCAGGAAGGCTGCGCACGCAGCGGCGATAGAGCCGAACGCTGACTTCACTTCCTATGAGACCCGTGTTGCCGGACACTTGGATTCGTCCCCGACCACGGGCTCCGAACCGCCTGTGTCCGTGCCTATCGAATCTGATTGGGCACCGATCATGGAGTTTTCCTCCACGGATATCTTTCAGCACTCACCATTGGGCGACGTGCTAAACTCTTTGAGGTCTCTCTCCTTGTCAGGAGACCCTTGGCCGAACTATGTCCGGCTAGAATGGGATGCGGACGACGAAGAAATTCGCCGCCCACCCACCACCCACTTAGTAGCCACTGTCGACAATTTAACCGACATGCTCGATTTCGGCTCCGAAGACATCGACGGTATGGACGACAATGCAGGAGACGAACAGGAACCACCGCCCATAGGGCGCTGGACTGCCACCTCATCATATGATATATACATGGTGGACACCCCCAAAGAAGGCGATGGCGATAAGACAGTGGAGGATAATCCCTCTATGAAGCAATCCAAGCACCGACGTCAGCGGCGCCGCTCTAAGTCCCGCCATAGCAAAAGCAGCGATACCGGCACAAGAGACAATAACACTCTGGATAGTGCCGAAGACGACGACAATCCCCTCCAGCCAGACCTCGAGCGGGAGGATGAACAAGCTAGCCCTCCGGAACAGGCAGCAGACGGAGAATCCGAGGATGACAATTACATGCCTCTCTCCGAAGACGAGGTGAGCCTCGGCGACGAAGAATTTATCGTGCCTGAGGATCCCGTCGAGCAGGAGCGCTTCAAGCGCCGGCTTATAGCCACAGCAAACAGCCTGAAGAAAAAGCAACAACAGCTTCGAGCTGATCAAGATCTGCTAGCGGATAGATGGACTGAAGTCCTGGCGGCCGAGGAATACGAACTCGAGCGCCCAACCAAGAGTTACCCAAAGCGCAGGTTGCTACCCCAACTCGAGGAGGAAGCATTAAAACCTACATCACCAGCGTATGATGCGGCTGATCGGCCACCTCGTGGCCGAGACAGAGGGGCATATCAGCCCGAAGTCCAGCCCGCACCCCGCCGCCATTCAAACAAAAATACCAAGGCCCGGGGCAACACGCGGGACCTGCGAGACGTATTGGAAAACAAAGCAGGACATACAAGATCGATCTACGGATCACGGGGTCGCGCCCCAATGCGTGACGATGATCGTCACGCCGGATACACTAAAAGCAAATCCGGCCGGGCCGAATACAGCAGACAAGACTCGTATGAACTGCGTCGTGACATAGCCCGGCACAGAGGCGCCGCACACCCCCTATGCTTCACCGATGAAGTAATGGATCATGAATTCCCAGAAGGATTCAAACCCGTGAACATTGAGTCATACGATGGCACAACAGACCCCGCGGTATGGATCGAGGATTTCCTCCTCCACATCCACATGGCCCGCGGTGACGATCTACATGCCATCAAGTACCTCCCACTAAAACTCAAAGGACCAGCTCGGCATTGGCTGAATAGCCTGCCAGCAAACTCCATTGGCAGTTGGGAGAATTTGGAAGATGCATTCCTTGACAACTTCCAGGGCACTTATGTGCGACCACCAGATGTTGATGACTTGAGCCACATAACCCAACAGCCAGGGGAATCGGCCAGGAAATTCTGGACTCGGTTCCTAACTAAAAAGAACCAAATTGTCGACTGTCCAGATGCCGAGGCCTTAGCGGCATTTAAACATAACATCCGGGACGAGTGGCTCGCCCGACACCTCGGCGAATAGAAGCTGAAGTCCATGGCAGCCCTCACGACACTCATGACCCGCTTTTGCGCGGGCGAGGACAGCTGGCTGGCTTGCAGCAACAGCACATCAAGAAATCCTGGCAATTCAGACGCCAAAGATACTAACGGCAGACCACGTCGCAACAGACACAAGCGCTGCAACAACGGCGACAACGCTGAAGACACGGCAGTCAATGCCGGATTCAGTGGCCCTAAATCCGGTCAGCGGAAGAAGCCGTTCAAAAGAAGCAATCCGGGCCCGTCCAGTTTGGACCGCATACTCGATCGCTCGTGTCAAATTCACGGCACCCGCGATAAGCCGGCCAATCACACCAACAGAGAATGCTGGGTATTCAAGCAGGCCGGCCAGTTGAATGCCGAAAACAAGGACAAGGGGCTACATAGCGACGATGAGGATGAGCCTCGGCCGCCGAACACAGGAGGACAGAAGAGGTTCCCTCCACAAGTGAAAATGGTGAACATGATATACGCAACCCATATTCTCAAGAGGGAACGGAAGCGTGCACTAAGGGACGTCTATGTGATGGAGCCAGTCGCCCCAAAGTTCAACCCATGGTCCTCTTGCCCGATCACCTTCGATCGCAGGGACCACCCCACTAGTATCCGTCATGGCGGATATGCCGCATTTGTCCTTGACCCCATCATTGACGGATTTCACCTCACTCGCGTCCTTATGGACAGTGGCAGCAGCCTGAACCTGCTCTATCAGGATACAGTGCGCAAAATGGGCATAGACCCCTCGAGGATCAAACCCACCAAAACCACCTTTAAAGGTGTAATCCCAGGTGTAGAGGCCTGTTGCACGGGCTCAATCACACTGGAAGTGGTCTTCGGATCTCCGGACAACTTTCGAAGCGAGGAGTTAATCTTCGACATCGTCCCCTTTCGCAGCGGCTATCACGCACTGCTCGGACGAACCGCATTTGCCAGATTCAATGCGGTACCGCATTATGCATACCTCAAACTCAAAATGCCAGGACCACGCGGGGTTATAACAGTTAATGGAAACACAAAGCGCTTGCTCCGCACGGAGGAGCACACTGTGGCCCTCGCAGCAGAAGCACAAAGCAGCCTTATTAGGCAAACCGCCAATTCGGCGAAAAAGACCCCGGACACCTTCAAGCGAGTCCGGAGTACCCCGCAGGAGGATCGCCAGGCACGTTTTGAGCTCGCCTAGCAATTCGGCCTCCGTCCTAGTCACAGTCAAGTGGCGAAATTTGCGCCGCGCGCACATAACTACGCACTCAAGATACCATGGGCATAGGCGGAGGCACCGCTACGGCACGTCCCACAATGCGGCTCAACCGCCCCAGGGGCCATATACCTTTATCATTTTCTCTCTTTCAGGACCTTACTCTCTGGAAGCCCTTTCCGACAGTCTAATTGTTGGACCCAGTCGCGGTAAGGAAATACCAAGGAAGCAAGACGCTCTGACGTACAAGGGAATCCCCAGGTGGTCTCTGATAACGATCAAAATACCTGTTTTACATACCCATACGCAGCTTGCCCTTGGATAGGACATGTCAAATAGTCCTATTTTTTGCTTATTGCACTACTTGTATCCGTACGCTTTGACGTATTATTTAATAACAATGCATAGCGTTAGTCTATTATTGCATTCCCCTTTCTTTTTTTCCCTTGTCTGCTTATTTACGACAAATTGCACCCGTACATTCTGGTACGACCAGTGCGCCAGGGGCTTCAGTATACCCCATAATACGGCGTGAGAAGTCCGAACACTTTCGACAGTGCGGCACCCCGAACTTATAGCATTATATGCATCAGCTCTGAATCATTTCTTGGGTCAATAGTTGGGTTTGCCCGGCTCCCATGTTTTGGTACCTTACGTTCCGCAATATCGGCTAAGGTAGCACTGGGAGAACTACTGCGATTGTGTCCCGGTTCTTCCGGACGAGCACCTCAGTAGAGAAAGCCGAAAACTAACTGTCATGATAAGGCAAGAGCTAGTCGCTGTTCGAGAGGTCTCATGTCCTTAAAGACTTTTTCCGCTTCGGGCGAGGAGTCGGCCTTGCCCGACTTAGGCGTATATAGCGCCCCAAATTCGGCCTTCCGAATACTAGGGGCTTCGCCAAAATTTAAAATTGTAGACTTCTATGGCTAAGTGAGAGTGATAAAGCTTTATAGTCCGATTGCCTGGTTCGTTGTGCTGAACACCTCCTTCGAAGGACCCAAAATTGGGATAAAGAGTGCTCAGGTTTATCCCGAACACCTCAGTACTAGTTACATGGGGGCAGAAGCCGACGACTGGCCAACTCTCAGATTTTATAAACGGCCGCACAGAAGGTAATATTTTAAATTAACAAGCGTTGCATAGCGCAAATGAACTCGTTTCATATTACAGGATCACATGAGTACATTCATTCAAATATTACATCCTTAGCACATTCCTCCGCCACAAGGCGAGCACCCTTCAGGACACTGTCATAATACTTTTCGGGGTGGCGATGCTCCTTGCCCTCCGGCGGCCCCTCCTTCACCAGCTTTTCGGCGTCCAGCTTCGCCCAGTGCACCTTCGCCCGGGCAAAAGCCCTGCGCGCACCCTCAATGCAGACGGACCGCTTTATGACTTCAAACCGTGGGCAGGCATTCACAAGCCGCCTCACCAGACCGAAGTAGCTACCAGGCAGGGGCTCGCCAGGCCACATCCGGACTATAAGACCCTTCATGGCCTGTTCGGCCGCCTTGTGAAGCTCGACCAGTTGCTTCAACTGGTCGCTCAAGGGCATTGGGTGTTCGGTCCCAGTATACTGAGACCAGAACAACTTCTCCGTCGAGCTCCCCTCCTCGGCCCGGTAGAACTCCGCGGCATCCGACACACTGCGGGGTAGATCTGCGAACGCTCCTGGAGAGCTCCGAACTCGGGTAAGTAAAAAGAAAGTTTCCTTCACATGCTTGCTTTGCATAATGAATGCCTTACCCGCCGCTATCTTCTTAACCGCCTCAATTTCCTGGAGGGCCTTTTGGGCTTCGGCCTTGGCATGTTGTGCGCTTTCGAGGGCCTTCGCAAGCTCGGACCCTTGCGTCTTAGAGTCAAGCTCCAAGGACTCGTGTTTCTTGACGAGAGCCTGGAGCTCTTGCTGCACCTCGCCTACTCGGGCCTCTTGCTTCTCTCGCTCGATGCGCTCCTTGGCCGCTTTGTCTTCGGCCTCGGATAGCGCCTTCTGCAGGGCCGCCACTTCGGTCGTGGCCCCTAGCAAAATTCATGACGATCCTATTATTCCAAAACCAAATTTTTCTTTATCAATATTCAGACGGGGTGTCACTTACCTTTGTTCTCTTCGAGCTGCCTCTTGGTAAGGCCGAGCTCTTCCTTGGACCGCTCAAGGTCCCGCTTCAGTGCGGCGACCTCCGCAGTACGAGCGGCGGCGGCCAGCAGTGAAGCCTGCTTATTCACATAGACACATTCTGATTAGACTCCTGCGATTATTATTTGATCCTCTATTCGGCCTTTCTTCGCGAACGCCAAACAGAGCATCAGGGGCTACTGTCTATGCTGTAACATTTTCTTACAATTTGATTACTTACCTCAAAGCCGGTTAGGAGGCTGGCACAGGCTTCAGTCAGTCCGCTCTTAGCGGACTGAACCTTCTTGACTACCGCACTCATAATAGTGCGGTGCTCTTCGTCAATGGAAGCGCCGCGAAGCACTTCCAGCAAGTTGTCCGATGCCTCTGGATGGACAGAGGCCATCGGCACAGACGGCTTGCCCCCCTTAGCGAGGGGTTGCCTGACAGAATCCGGAACCACTGGAGGTTCCGGCGCCGTATTCGGCTTGGGGCTAGACTTGCTGCCCCCGGCGTTAGGGCCCAGGGGAGTCTTGCCCCTCGTGCGCCTAGCGCCTGGAATGTCGCCTTGGGGCGCCTCCGGAACTGTCTCCCCTTGGTTCAGTTCCCTTTGAGACAACACCTCGGCGTCGTCCGTAGGGCGGGGGGAGGAGGCGGTCGGGAGTGAATCGCTGTTCATATCTGACGGGCCCAAAGAATCATCCGACGAAGATACGTCGATATGGGCTCGGGACGGACTGCATAATCATGCGCGGCGTGATAAGAAACAGTACAATAAGACGTACCAAGAATTATTATGGTATCCGGATACTCACGACTTTGCCAGGGGCTTGTCCCTGGGTAACCACTCCTCGTCGCTGAAAGCGGCCGTCGTGGAGCAGTCCGGGAGGAGGGTCCTTCCCTTCTTGGACCCTTCGGCCTCCCCTGATGGGGCGGCCTTCCTTTTCCTGTCCCCCCCCCCCGGCTGGGGGGGAGAACTTTCCTCTTCCTCCTCCTCGTTTTCGTGGGAGGAGTGCACCTCGGTGTTTTCGGACGATGAGTCCGATATAACCTTGCGCCGGAGACCCTTCCTGGTCCCCGTGGCCTTCTTCTTGGCCTTCTTCTCCGGCACCTCATAAGGCGCCGGAACCAGCATCTCCGTTAGGAGAGCATCCGCTGGATCTTCGGGCAGGGGGGCTGGACAATCGATCTGCTCCGCTGTCGCTACCCAGTCCTGTTAAATGGCGTGGAGGCTTAGATCCCGCGCGTGGTTATACTGGGGAAAAGAACATCTTATGAGATATAAAAGACTTACCGGATTGGCAGGACGCTTTGCGCTGAGTCCGCGGTCCTCGGTAAGGGGAGGAGGTACCTCGGCGCCCTTGAACAGCACCTTCCAGACGTCCTTGTGCGTCGTGTCGAAGAGCTCTCGCAGCGTCTGGTGCTCGGCCGGGTCGAACTCCCACAAATTGAATGCCCGTCTTTGACACGGGAGGATCCGGCGGAAGAGCATGACTTGGACCACGTTGACAAGCTTGATTTTCTTGCTCATCATGTTTTTGACGCAGGTCTGGAGTCCGGTCAGCTCTACCGAGGAACCCCAGGATAGGCCCTTCTCTTTCCAGGAGGTGAGCCGCATGGGGATTCCGGATCGAAATTCGGGGGCCGCCACCCAGTTGGTGTCGCGCGGCTCGGTGATGTAGAACCACCCCGATTGCCACCCCTTTACGGTCTCCACATAGGAGCCTTCGAGCCAGGTGACGTTGGGCATTTTGCCCACCATGGCGCCTCCGCACTCCGCTTGCTGGCCGACCACCACCTTCGGTTTAACGTTGAAGGTCTTCAGCCACAGGCCGAAGTGGGGCTTGATGCGGAGGAAGGCCTCGCACACGACGATAAACGCCGAGATGTTGAGGATGAAATTGGGGGCCAGATCGTGAAAGTCCAGCCCGTAGTAGAACATGAGCCCGCGGACAAACGGGTGGAGGGGAAATCCCAGTCCGCGGACGAAGTGGGTAAGAAATACCACCCTCTCATGGGGTTCTGGAGTAGGGACGATCTGCCCCGCATCTGGTAGCCGGTGCGCGATATCCGCGGCCAGGTATCCGGCTCCCCGTAGCATTGTGATATCCTCCTCTGTAACGGAGGAGACCATCCACTTGCCTCCCGCTCCGGACATGCTTGGAGTGGTTTGAGGAGAAAATGCGAACTTGGGTGCTGGAGCTCAAGTGCGCAAGAATGGATGAGCAAGGAGGAAGAGGGCGTGGGTGAAAAAGATGAATCCTTGTCTCTTTATAAGGGCGGAAGGAACTATGCGCCTCCCACCTGCCTGGTAAACTCGCTTATTCCCCAAGCGCCGTTATTGATGGCGCGGTTAGGTTACCCACACCCGTATTGATGAGAATCCCGTGATAAGGGGACACGATCTCTGCTTCGACAAGACGTGCCAAGAAAACCGCCTCGCGATTTGTGCAGTAGCTGGTTGAGAAAAACGGTTCGAATAATGACCGGGCCATGGTGTGATGTCATGCTGCAGAATGTGTCAGCAGATTAGATTTGTGGAAATATTATTCTCTCTACGGTGGTATGTGGAATTTGTTTTGCAGAGCCGGACTATCCTCGTGTTCAAAATCTTCTATGGAGTATTTGGAGGAGGAACCCGCCTTGCAATGCCGAAGACAATCTGCGCGCCGGACTCATCGTCATTGAAGCCTGGTTCAGGGGCTACTGAGGGAGTCCTGGATTAGGGGGTCCTCGGACAGCCGGACTATATCTTTAGCCGGACTGTTGGACTATGAAGATACAAGATTGAAGACTTCGTCCCGTGTCCGGATGGGACTCTCCTTGGCGTGGAAGGCAAGCTTGGCAATACGGATATGTAGATCTCCTCCCTTGTAACCGACTCTGTGTAACCCTAGCCCCCTCCGGTGTCTATATAAACCGGAGGGTTTAGTCCGTAGGACAACAACAATCATACCATAGGCTAGCTTCTAGGGTTTAGCCTCTATGATCTCGTGGTAGATCAACTCTTGTAATACTCATATCATCAAGATCAATCAAGCAGGAAGTAGGGTATTACCTCCATCGAGAGGGCCCGAACCTGGGTAAACATTGTGTCCCCCGCCTCCTGTTACCATCCGCCTTAGACGCACAATTCGGGACCCTCTACCCGAGATCCGCCGGTTTTGACACCGACAGCTGCCACGGTGGACAGAGGTGCAACGCCCCAAAGCTAGGCGTTGCACCGTAAGGTGTGGCGCCTGCGTGTCGGGCGCCACTCAAAAAGGTCAGCCGTGTGAATTAGTTTTGTGGTCAGTTCATTCTGTGATTTGATTTCGTCCACAGGTCAAAATTGTCAATATTACCGGCGAAGGGAGGGGGCGTGGGCGCGTGGCCTACCAGATGTGGCGGAGGGTGGTCGGGGCCGGCCGGATGTGGTGGCATGGAAGGTTGCGCAGTGGTCAACATCGACACGGTGGGGGGAGAGCATGCACGCATCCGTCAGATCCATGGGAATTTGACGATTGTGAGGCATGAGTCGTGGGAGGGTCTACTGGACCAACCAGAACGCAAGGTCTTTGCGGAGTGCATGTGTTTATTTATTGCACACGACAACCTTTTTCTCTCTCTTTTTTTCCTTTATTTACTTTTCTTTGTTTGTTTGCTATTCTTTTCTATGGGGTGGGCTGATAGTCAAATTTGAATTATACTCCCTCCGTCGGCGAATAAGTGTACATCTAGCTTTTGTCTTAAGTCAAAATTTTAATACTTTGACCACCTTTCTAGAAAAAAGTATAAGCATTTATGGCACCAAATTAGTATCACTAGATTCGTTTTGAAATGTACTTTAATAATATATCAATTTGATGTCATATATGTTACTACTATTTTCTATAAAGCTGGTCAAATATTTAAAACTTTGACTTAGAACAAAAGCTAGATGTACACTTATTCGCGGACGAAGGGAATATCTGTTAACGTGTGTTAAAGTGCCGGCGATCTCGGGAATCAGTCCCCGCCCGAGCTCCATCATCAGCCGCCAGAACTAGGAGCTCCTCCACAAAGAAGGTGTTCGACCAATTGCCCGAACGGTAAATCTTTTAGACTACCCACAGTGGGAGTAATATAGGTAGTAACATCACACATATCTAGATAAAATAGATGATGTGGCAAGCAATAAATGAAGAAAGAGAGGAAAGTGGTAACATAGCTAGTTACTAGTAATGAGTAACATCACACATATCAAGGCAAGATGAGTCTATAGCTTAATAAATGAAGTGTTGCATGTTACCACATATATGTTACTCCCCACTATAGATGCATGTTACTAGTCTATGTTACTACCCATTGTGGCTAGTCTTAGAAGGGCTAGGTGCGCCAAAAGTTCAGTGCCTTATATATTGGAGATTAAGGCTAGTCATAGTGAGGAGTAACTTAGAGTAGTAACATGCACATGTTACTAGTCTATATTACTATCTTCATAGTAGGTAGTAACATGAGTGTGATAACATATAGATCTTCATTTATTGCTTTGTACACTCATTTTGCATTAGGAAGCGCTATGTGATGGTAACATATTATGTTACTCTATTTGCCTCTCTCCTTATTAATTATTTAATTATACTTGACACATCATCTTCTTTGCTTATGTGACATATATGTTACTACCTATGTTACTCCCACTATGGCCCTGTTTGGTTCGACGAGTTAGAGTTAGTTTGGGTTAGTTTGGACTCAACTAACCCAAAAATATCCAAACAGGAGGGTTAGTTTGGGTTAGATGCATCTAACCCATCCAAAAAATCTAACCCATTCAAGAGGTGCTTATTTGGGTTAGTTTTTCTTGGGACCACTAAAAAACCACCTTTTTTCTCTCGCTCTCCCCGCAGCAGATCCCTCCCCACTTTCTCGAAGCTTCTCGTCCTCTCCCCCATCCCTCTCGCACCGCCCGTGAAGGCGCCTCGCCGTATCCGCGCTCCCGTCCGCCGCCGGTAAGCATCCCCGCCCTATCCTCCCGTTCCAACCCCCTCGCCTCCCCGCGGCCCGTCCGCCAGCCGGTAAGCAGTCACGGCTGCTTGCGCGGCCCGTCCCCGTCGGCCTCGGCCAGTGCGACTCCTTGCGCAGGGACGGCGGATTCGGTCGGCGGGCTGCGCGAGAGGCCAGCGCGGCTCCTTGCCGAGCGCGTCCCCGTCTGCCTCGGCCAGGGCTCGCTCCGCCAAATCCGGCAGGTAATAGGGTCCAAAGTAGCCAAATGATTGAAAAGGAGCATTTATTGTCGATCTAACCCTGCCATCCAAACACCTCTTTGGTTAGAGTTAGTTCAGGGTTAGAATCTAACTCTAACCTCTAACTGAGTTAGAGTATCCAAACATGGCCTATGACCAGCCTAAAGGATGGGGGAGGAGAAAGGGTAGAGATGCTCTTAGTTGGCTATCTGTGGTAATGTAATAAACAAATCAAACCACACATATAAGAAATTATTAATGATTGATTGATTGCGTGGATTGCCAGGAATGAAGCGAATATAGCCAAGTTTCCGAGGGAGGATGTATTTGTCAAAATAAGAGGAAACATATGCGGAAAATGCCAACGGAGGCCGAGCTCCAGGGAGCTCGGTATTTTGAAAAAATCAAAATTTATATTTCAAAGTTTCAGAAAAATTCAAAACAAAATTCCACGGTAACTTAATAGATTTCCACACAAACGTGTAAGAAAATTATTTGAATTTGTTGTGATTTGAGGCTGTACAAAAAAACAAAAATCCGGCCCAACAACAAAAAATATTGGCCCATTCTAGAAATACGTTTGTCTTTTTTCTGTACGCACATGTGAAAGTATTTGGTTTGGAATTTTTGCACAGACGCAATACACATGTGTGGAAGTGTATACAAACAATTTCAAAAAAAATTCACCTTGTGGAAATTTGTATTTTGAAAACGAGCTCCGTGGAGCTCGGCCTCCAAAAGCCCTCACCCGAAACATATGCCCTTATTATTAAGAAAAAGAGAGGGGTGGGCGGTAAATAGAACAGGCTTGGAAAGTATAGGATCTTTATCTCCGACTTGCATTTTGGAAGTACCAATGTCAAAGATATACTCGACTCCCCAAGACCCCAAGATACACAGAGGTGGGAAAGGTGAATCAGTGAATGTGTACAACAATTCTTTGCGATCGGAATTTTCATGTACAGGAAAGCTGCTTATTTGTGATACACCAAAAAATTCGCCAAAGCTACAACACGCCCTTATTACCGATATTCACACTGAAAAAGAGAAATTGGACGATTGGCCTGGATGATGAACTAGAGTTTGTTTCACTCCCTCAAATTTTACAAGACACCCATTTCTGTTTCCTAACCACATAAATAAATAAATAAATTGAACCCATATCTACGCTATGGACAACTAAGAATTGAACGGGAGACAACACTTCTCAAGATATCGAGAAAGCAATTGAAGCAGGTCTAGCCGCTCTTCTTCTACAGGTGCAGGCGGTGGAGTAAGTGGGAGTTCTGAAGGCAGGTGTCGGTGAAACGAGTCTACAGCGGCTGCGACACCATCTTCATTCCCTATTGCTATTGCCAGTTCCAATGATCGTGATTTTACCTTCAGCAAAGTAGCAGGATCAGTTAGCACAACATTGCATCTGCTCATAACCAAGGAATGTGTTTGAGCATTCCCTGTGTAGTGAAGATGGCAATGACCACATCATAAATGCCTAGAAACACAGATTATATAAAGAGCAAGAAAAGTAGTGATACCTCAGGATCAAGCATAAATCTGATTGCATTTGAAAGTGCCTCAGTAGTAAGCTCTGTTACACGGATAGGTGCAGGACCCACACCACGCGCATGAACTATCTCACCCCAGAAGAACTGATCGCCAAAAAAAGGCACTACGGTGGTTGGACACTGTTAACAGCACAAAGGGCAGTCAAGTACATTCACAAAAGAATGGTGATAGTAAATGATAAACAAATGTAGGTTTCTCAGTACCAACTACAAGAGGTCTTATACATCGGGGATGCCGTGCATAACAAGCATGAGAAAATAAGTGTTTTATTTTACAAACATTGCAGATTATATTGTCAGCTGAACCTTTCATATGGTTTTGTTCCAGTGGTGGCTGGTGAATGCCATGTTTTGTGTAAAAAAAGTTTGAAGGTATCATGTCCAAAGACATCTTATGTTCATTCAGTTTGAGTGAAGTGAACTAGGTCCCTGAACTATTTCAGGGGCGTCATGTAGACCCTCGAACCATGAAAATCGTCATCTAGGTTCTCGAGGTGCAATAAGTGTGCCATCCGGGTCCAACTAGTTCAACACTAATAGTCTGAGGACCTATATTTTGCCTAGCATGACAAGCTTATTGCATTTTGAGGACTTGGACGACAATTTTTCATAGTTCGAGGACTACATGACACCCCTAAAACAGTTCAGGGACCTACAGTGCACTTCACTCGTTCAGTTTCTAGTGCTGAACTAGTTGGACCTAAGTGTTTTATTTTACAAACATTGCAGATTATATTGTCAGCTGAACCTTTCATATGGTTTTGTTCCAGCGGTGGCTGGTGAGTGCCATGTTTTGTGTAAAAAAGTTTGAAGGTATCATGTCCAAAGACATCTTATGTTCATTCAGTTTGAGTGAAGTGAACTAGGTCCCTGAACTATTTCAGGGGCGTCATGTAGACCCTCGAACTATGAAAATCGTCATCTAGGTTCTCGAGGTGCAATAAGTGTGCCATCCGGGTCCAACTAGTTCAGCACTAGAATAGTCTGAGGACCTATATTTTGCCTAGCAGACACGCTTATTGCATTTTGAGGACTTGGATGACAATTTTTCATAGTTCGAGGACTACATGACACCCTAAAACAGTTCAGGGACCTACAGTGCACTTCACTCGTTCAGTTTCTATCAGTAGTGCAGACTAGTAGCTTACCCCAGCTATCAGGCCCGCAGCTGTGGTACCTGCTCCACCATGATGCACCTTATAAACAAGCAAACAACCTGATTAGTAACTGTATCCAGAAATGGAAGCAGTACATTGTTACTACTGGGTCTGTTACAAGATCAGTCCGAAGCAAGATTTTAACTGAAAGTACCGGTTCAACGAATATATTGCTGCTAATTGGAGGGTTGTATTAAATAATTTTAGCACGCTTTTTTTATAGAAGTCGGTGTCATGAAAGTATAGCACATAATGGGAGCAGAAAGGTAATGGTTGTAGAGAAGAAGACACTTATCATTTTACTTCATGCTTTCATCTATTAGACACTCCCCACTCCCCACTCCCCAGCAACCCAAAATTATTGTAAGCAAGACAGAGCCATGAAGAAATTTATTTTTGACATGCTTGAATGACTAAGCTGCTGACATGATATTAATGACTTCTGACAGTTAGAGAAAATTTGTTTCACGACTTTCTAATTTTAATTTGACATTACAAAAATGCACAAAATTCATTATCATCATGCTGAACCACTTTATGAAAATTACTGAAGTCAACAAATAGTGGTGTTGAAATAGTAAACTCACTACTGCCGTACAGCGAGGAAACAACCAGTCATGAGGGCAATCCTCCAAAATGAAGACGTCAGCTGGAACTTCTGAAACTGCAGATGCATGTTGCATAGATAAATAACAAGGCAGAGGGGCAAACTATGTACTCCCTCTGTTCCATAATTCTTGGAACGGGGGGAGTACTAATGATAAATCTTTTCTATCAACCTGTGTAAGTTTCTACAAGCTGAACGAAACATCAGTCTGCGACAACAATGCTATAGAAGAGTGCCCACATGTTCGAGTACAATATAAAGATTCCTCAAAGCACTGGACAGAATATTTAAGAACAACCGGGCTATTGCCCTATCTAAGAGGGTTTCCCCTCTCCGCTGGTTGGCCCCACAATTTAAAAATGATGAATAGGTAACTTACAGCTTCCAAGATCTCCCCAACCACGGCTAATGATTCCTCTCTGTCCCGTTTCTCTTAGTGCATCCAAAATGATAGCAGTGACTTTTTTTTCATCATCAAGAGGCTTCAAGCATAAAATACAGCACATGATAAGAATTAGATAACAAAACAAAAGCAGAGGAAAATTGTATGCTAATATTCTAACCCATTTTACTTTGAGGTAAATTCTACTGCATAGTGTTGTTGCTTCTTCTTTTTATAACTTTTGGAGAACCCATCTCGTTTGTACTCCAGACATAACATTGGTAACTCAGTTTTTGGTACATTCTAGTTATTATAGCAGGTTTTTAGATGAAAATAAATTTAGATTGAAAGGAGATAAAAAAAAGGTAGCCAGATGATCCAACTCTTGAAATTTGTTTTCCAGCACTGGGGTGTTCAGACACATTTTTTAGTTGTAACTGGTTTCAACTTCTGATACCTTTCCTCGGAATCCTGGCTCCACCACTGAAGGGGGAGATGAAGATGGAGGCATGGCTCGACCTAGTGCGCATGGACTTCCTACCCAGTATGGTGCGTAAGACCCTGAGTGGGACTCTGAGTTGGCAACTTTTATGGTCTATGACTTATGACTTCATTGTGCAATCTATCACCCTTTATTTATCAGATAATCTTGGCTAACTTGCAAAGTAAACAGAATCCTAATGATATGGAACTAAAGGATTGAGATCGAGATGCGCATGAAGGGATGAATCAACAATTCCACTACTTCTCTATTAAATCTGAAGACGTCTGGCCTTACAATCTATGTAGGTTATACATTATTAAGTAGCAACAGAGACATTAACATCATAATAAGTCATGACATGATTAGTATATCAAATAATGACCACCGTTGGCATGATTTGCAGGTCTTACTTCCTAGATAAAAGAATCTAAGTAAAAGATTAGAAAAAAATATATTTCATAGCTAGTACATTCATCATGGGGAAAAAGATAAAATATATATGGATTGTGATCAAGAATGGTGAAATCATGCTCATGAAAGATAATTACAGTTCAAGGAACCAAAGAAACAGGTGTAACTACATGTAGCAAAAAAGAGATGCATTACAGTCAGGATTACTTTTTTTTTACCCGGTTTCTACAGTGCATTTTTATAAATTTTCTCATAAATTATATGTACAAATAAAGCAAAGAAAAGCCTTTATAATCATCGTAAGACCTTTTCACATAAAGTTCATACCATGCTACCAAAACCGAGGTATATCGGTTCGGAACCTTGTTGAAGCCACTGTGAGAGCTCTAGCGGCGGTTGATATTTTGTGCCAAGATTTAAGAAGCAATAACCCACGACATCCACAAGAGAACCCCAATCTGCAGACAAGAATATAGTTAGTGCGGCCAACATAAATCCAATTACTTAAAGCATAAACTTTGCAACAACATGAGGTTTCTATCAGCTAAAACTTAACAAATGACTAATCTAAAAAAACTTCTATTTTCATGTAAATGGAAGGGTAGGGCCCTACATAAATATATTACTAATAATGTACGACAGTAAGAGCCAAGGATCCAAAGAAAAAGCTACAAACACATGGCAAGTCAATCTGGCCCAGCTAAGAAACAGGATAAACTTCGTATGAAGTTTCTTCTTAAAACACAACCAACTAATCCTCCTCTTCCTACACAAAGTGCATACAAAATAAACCTTCATTTGATGCCATTAATCTATCCAATTAGATGGAGTTCAGTCATCTGCTTGGGCATTCTAGCGTTCAGCCATTCCAGTTCAGTTCGTAATAATCTTCCAAATGATGCTTATTCAGTGAAACCTTGGATAATTAACCTTTCCTAGACCCAACATAAAGTTTCAACTTGTGTCTCCTCGAAAAGTTCATGGGTAAGATACAGCTAACCGAAATTTATAAACCAGAAAGGAATCTATCGGAATAAAGATAGTATAGGCATGTGTTTACACTCAACATAAACCCCAAAAGTGAGGATACATAGGAAAGAATAGATATTATGCCATATGCATGTGGAAGCTTGTTTCATAATGGGTACAGGTGTGATAAACAATTTCAAATTTATTAACTGGTAAATACTGAAGATCGCAAAATTAACTGAAGTAATATCAGGATACCATTTGGCTTCGGCATAAGGTGAGGACTCCACATGTATCCTGTAGGTAAGTGTGATATGGATCCATGGTACGTGCTGAAGTAAGCAATAGGGGGCAAGTTTAACTTCTTTCTGAAATCATTTATGAATCCTCTTGTGCCCCACCAAATTATTAAATCCACAATAAGATAGGATAGCTGAAGCCAAGGGATGTCAGAATCGGAATATCCGCATTTTGGAGGAAAACTGAGACACAACAATTTCACAATACATACAGAAATGGGCTAATTCACATGTTTAAAAGGCATGCGCACAATAGTGAAAAGGTTAAGGATGTACCCTGTAGGTTGCACTCTGAGGCGTTCGAGCCAATGGATGAGGGAACTCATTAGTTGGCCTGCCTACAAACATTAACAATTAGGAAATATATATACCAACCTCACTTAAATAGTAGTACATCACAAATATTTATTAGTAAGCAGAGTGTTGTTCTATTTTTTGCAGTATCATTGAGTCGCTACAATTTCCAAAGATTACATGTTTACCGAAAAAGGGTTTCCCCCCGCTTTGTATTCCAAAGCAACCAACACCGAGTACAGATAACGCTGTGGCGAGCAGCACAACACACCAAAAGAAAAAGAAGAAGAAACAAATGCCAACCACGGCAGCTTGGCAAAGCGCGGATGACCCGCCACCGCGGCGCCCACCGGAAACAAAACACCACCAACCGAGGCTCCGATCCGCCGTGTACCAAGCAGCACCTCCAAGAAGGGATGCGACGCCGACGACGCTGCTGCCCGGACGAGTCCTCAGGTTTCCCCGGGCACGCGGAGGGAGGTGGGGGGTGGATACCACCGACACCCTCCAGGGAGGAATGGTGGCACCCGCAGGTGTCACCGCGTCGGGGCCGAAGCTGGCAGGGATTTCTCCCGCATTCCAACCCCAACCGCCCAACCGAACGGAACCGACCCGCCAAAACCGTCGCCCATCACCATGCGCCAACGCAGTAACGCCGCCACCCACGCCGCCTTGCTACGAACACCACCACGAGGCCAAGAGGACCGGAGAGAAGCTCACCACGACGGGAGCAGCAACATCGACGCCGAGCGGGAGGGAACCACCTCCACCACCGTCGTGCGGGAGGCCCGCGCCTCCGGCACCGTCGCGGTAGCCGTCCGGACGCGGCAGCGGGGCATGCCGGGCCACCCCTGGCCCAGCCAGGCCCGAAGCGGGCCCGTTAAGCCCCGCCGGCCGCGATGCAGCAGGCCGGCGTCGTCGCCGCCGTCACCCAGCCACGCGTCGCATCTCCCCCGCCTCCCAGAAGCCACACCGGAGCCATCCCCGCCGCCGGCCCGCCCAGGCCCAGATGGGACCCGAAGGGCCCAGATCTGGGCCGAGCGGACGACGACAGATCCCGCCGCCGCGCCGCCCCGCCGCCAACGGCGGCGCCGCCGCCCAGTTGCTCGCCTGCATGCGCCACGGAGCCCTGCCGCCACGCCAGACCGCCGCCGCCTAGATGCACCCCCCGGAGCCGCTCCGCCCGCGCCGGAGAGCGACCGGGAGGGGAAGGGCCAGGAGGCCGCCGCCACCAGCAGCCCCAGGGCCAAGCCGGCCGCGGGCGCCGGCGACGGCGGCGAGGAGGAAGAAGGGAGGGGGGAGCCTGGAGGGAGGAGGCCCGACGCGCGGCCGGTCGCCCGCGGGGGGGCGACGCGGTCGCGAGAGAGAAAGGGGGGGGGCTCTTTAGGTTTTTCAGGAGAATGTCTCCAAAGATTACATGTTTCATGACCCTGTTAGCACTGTAGCCAAAAGAGATAAGCTAGCATGCATGAGAAATGCCTAATATCCTGTACAAAGCTAAAGGTTAGCACATTTGGGGCTTTTCACTACAGGTTAAGATATTTAGATCAAAAGGTGCAAATTTAAGGTATAACAACTCATTCAGGTTCTTGACTGGCGTTATACTTTACAAAGGATAGTCCTCACTATACTGGACCTTCCCTGGGAGTTAACTGTGATAGCTCTTGGAAGTACTCTTAAGGAATGGGCAAAATATTCTCGATTAGGTGAGTAAACAGTATGAAGAGTATAAGTTCCATTGTTCTTTGTGCAGTATTATAGTGAGCAGTTCCAGAGGGATTCTCTACAAGACATAATATTCTAATGCAATCAACAGTAACTAAGAGACACAGAAAAAAAAAAGGTGATCTGCTGTCACAGGATAAACATGACGAGTTGACGACATGTTTAAAATTGTGAAACGTTTTCAAGCTGGCAGTGAATAGTACAGACTTACGTCCATGGAAAAGTAAAGAAGATGTGCAGAGGTACCCCAAGTGCCTCGGCAATATGAAGATGTCCTGGAATAATACGATTTTTTGTTAGGAGGACACATCACTGCAATACTATTAAGACTCACACTATGTAAATGTTGTATGAATGCACAAGACAACACATGGGAGAAAGGTAATCGGTTACACTATGATATTGGGTCAATGAACCATAGATATCTTCAAAGTTTGAGTTACTCTTCAAGTTGGTAGAACTTTGAAGCTAAAATTAGTTCAGTCTTCAGTGAAATGGAAGAGATAAAGTAGAGATTAAGATCCGATATGAGGCTTAAGCCACATATATAAAGGTAAATCTGAGAATGTTTTTTCTTTAACCGGGTGTTTTGGGTCAGTTTCCCCTGTTGTGCTTGTATAGTTTGGTTATTATTAACAGGTTGAGTCTGACTACAGGTTGGTTTAGTTTGATTTCGTGCAGAAAATAACTGGGTGTGGTTAGGTATGGGTTTTAAATGTTCCAGTTCCGAACAGGTTAGACCCATAGGTCACACCCGGTGGGTGAGATTGGTTGACTGCTGGCCTCTTCTTCCTGCTCAGCCGCGGCTGCTCACGGCTCGCTGATCCCGCCTCCGCGACAGCGCCGATAGCGGCAAGCTGAGGCTCCACAGCTACCCATAGCGGCCATCCGCCGCCATGGCTGGCGCACTCTGGCGATCTGGTCTGGCTTGCCACCAGGCAACCGGCGACAGAGGCAGCGGCGTTCAGTGCTCGCGCGGCCATGAAGATGTAGTAGAGCAGCAACAACTTTGAGATAGCATGTACCTAATCCTACACGCGAGATAATATTGTGCTTAGCAAGTACCTAATCCTACACGCATACCGGCAGTGCACTAGCTTAGCTGTAGCTTCTAGTCAATATATTTAACTAGCTTCTTGCTCTGTGAACTTCTGTGTCTTTTCTCTTTTCGACACCCGTGAGAGCTAGTGCAGCTGACAGAGTGCAGCCCAGCAATGTATAGGCTTCAACCCATTTGAGTGAACGGTTCTCAACCAATGTCAGCAAACGGTTTCATCCAGATTGGCCCTCGGTTCAGTTCAATTTGGGTGGAAATGTCGAATTTGTTAGAGTTATATTAATATTGTCTTTTGGCCTTTTGCATTCTAGTCTATTGGCATCCTCTTGTAGCCTTTTGGCATCCTCGTATATGTGTATATATGTTGGCTTTGACCTCCTAATAATACAAGTAGTTCTCCTCTCAACATGGTATTAGAGCTCTAGGTTTTTTTTTTTCGATCCAATCTCCACCGGCCCGTTCTGCTCCTCCGCTCCTGCGGGCGTCCACACATCGATCCATAGCTGGCTGTTGGATCCCATCGAGACTTGGTCTCATTGATCCAGTCGTTGCTGCTCCTCTCCGTGAAGTCAATCTCTTTGCTCTGCCGCCGATCCCGTTTGCCAGATCGTGCTAGTGCTCCTGACGCGTCTCGTAGCTGATCTCCGTCTCGTCTCTACCCGCCAGACAGCGAAGTCCAGCCGCTCGAGGCACCCTGCCGCCTCGAGGTCCGGCATCCCCCATCGGCCTTCTGCTCTTCCAGGTCGGGCCGCCGCCGTCGTGTCTCGGGCTGGTGCTCGAGGTCCGGCCGCCGCCGCCGCTGCGTCTCTGACTGACGCTCGGGTCCGGCCGCCGCCTCCGCGTCTCGGGCTGGTGCTCGAGGTCCGGCAGTCATCGCCGCGTCTCTGACTGGCGCTCGGGTCCGGCCGCCGCCACTGCGTCTCTGACTGGCGCTCTGGTCCGGCCGCCGCCGCTGGCCTTTGGCTCACCCAGGTCGGGTCGCCGCAACTTTGCTCCTCTGATTCTGGTGTACGAGCGCTGCGGGCGCTGCTTCTGTCGTTTGACTTACTCTGGATTCATCGATCGGTTGTGTGGATTGATTAAAAAAAAGAGAAGGTTAAAAAAAAAGAGGTACAGAGAGCGCACCATGTCTTCGACCTCGTTGGGCTATGTCGCCATTCCGCGCTGCCCGGTGATTTTTGATGGGGCTAACTATGCTGAGTTTGCTGCTTTTATGCGTATTCACATGCGTGGCCTTCGTCTCTGGGGAGTTCTTTCCGGCGAGGTTCCTTGTCCTCAGCGCCCGGTTCCTCCTGTGGCTCCTATCCCACCGCCGCCTCCACCGGATCTTGCCGCAAATGCTTCTGATGATGATAGGGCTGCAGCCCGAGTTGCTGTTGATGATGCGGTTGCTGCTTATGACCAGCAGGTCGTGGTTTATTCGGATGCTCTTTCTGTTTATCGTGATGATCTGGCTGCTTACACTCAGTGGTGTGATGATGATGCTCGTGCAGCTGCTGTCCTCACTGCCAGTGTTCTACCACAGTTTGCTTCTGAGTTTATGGGTCTCGGCACTGTGTTTGAGATGTGGACTCGTCTTCGTCAGTGCTATCAGCCCTCTGGTGATGCTCTCTACTTGTCTATGGTACGTCAGGAGCATGCTCTTCAGCAGGGAGACTCCACTATTGATGAGTTCTACACTCAGAGTTCTGCTATCTGGCGCCAGCTTGACTCCCTTCGCACTGCTGTTTGTGGCACTTGCGCCTGTTGCCAGACTGTGAGGTCCGACTTGGAGTTTCAGCGTGTCTATGAGTTTCTGTCGCGGCTCCGTGGGGAGTTTGAGCCTCGGCGTGCTCAGTTGTTTGCTCGTGGCCGTGTTCCTATTTCTGAGGTGCTTTCTGAGCTTCGTGCTGAGGAGACTCGCCTCCGTGGTGCCGGTCTGCTTCAAGTTCCATCTGTGCTTGCTGCTCAAGCTGCTGCTCCACCAGTACCTTCTCGCTCGAGTGCTCCGCCGCTACTACCCACTCCTTCTGGTAGTGAGAGCCGCACTCGTGAGGGCCGCTCTCGTCCTCATACTCATTGTGGGTACTGCAACAGGGATGGTCACCCCGAATCTGATTGCTTCAAGAAGAAGCGTGATATGCGTAATAGGGAGCGCAATTCTTCTACTGGGACTCGCGCTTCTTCCTCGACGTCGTCTACTGTCTCCTTGACTGAGCAGGATATTATGAAGCTTAAGCGTCTACTTGCTGCTTCAGGTTCTTCGACGGGTACTGCAGGCTCTGTGACTGGTGCTTCTAGTGTTGAGCGACCACCATCTACACAGTCTGGTACATCCCCATGGGTTCTGGATTCTGGAGCTTCATTTCATATGTCTTCTGATTCCTCTGTCTTGTCCTCTCTTAGATCTCTCGATTTTCCTATTAATGTTCTTACTGCTGATGGTACTCCTCTACCTGTTGCTAGTCGAGGCATTCTTTCCACTTCTTCATTTCATGTTCCAGATGTTTCTTATGTTCCTCGCCTTACCATGAACTTATTTTCTGCAAGTCAGCTTACTGATTCTGGTTGTCGCGTCATTCTTGACGTTGATTCTTGCACTGTCCAGGATCGTCACACGAAGGCTTTGGTTGGAGCTGGCCCTCGCCGCCTTGACTCCCAGGGGCTTTGGGAGTTAGACTGGCTTCATGTTCCTTCCGCTGCCACTACACTCGCCAGTACATCTGCCATCGCCGCTTCTGCTACCAGCTCCTTCCAGCAGTGGCATCATCGCCTTGGTCACCTTTGTGGTTCTCGGCTATCGTCTTTAGTTCATCGTGGTCTTCTGGGGCCTGTCTCAGGAGATGTCTCTTTGCAGTGTCAGGGTTGTAGGCTTGGTAAACAGGTTCAGTTACTGTAGGCTTGGTAAACAGGTTCAGTTACCTTATCCTACAAGTGAGTCAGTGTCTCAACGCCCTTTTGATTTAGTTCATTCCGATGTGTGGGGACCGGCTCCCTTCTCTTCCAAAGGGGGCCATCGCTACTATATTATTTTTATAGATGATTTCTCTCGCTACACTTGGCTTTACTTCATGTCTTCTCGTCGCGAGGTTCTCTCTATTTATAAGCGTTTTGCCGCCATGGTCCACACTCAGTTCTCTACACCTATTCGTGTGTTTCGTGCTGATTCTGCTGGCGAGTATATCTCCAAAATGTTGCGTGGTTTTCTTGCTGAGCAGGGTACTCTTGCGCAGTTCTCTTGTCCCGGTGCTCACGCTCAGAATGGCGTGGCTGAGCGCAAGCATCGCCACCTTCTTGAGACAGCTCGTGCGATGATGATTGCCGCCTCTCTTCCGCCTCATTTCTGGGCTGAGGCTGTCTCCACTGCCACATATCTCATAAACATTCAACCCTCATCTGCTCTACAGGGAGGTATTCCTCTAGAGCGTCTTTTTGATCATCATCCTGATTATTCCGCTCTTCGATTGTTTGGTTGTGTTTGTTATGTTCTCCTTGCCCCTCGAGAACGCACCAAACTAACTGCTCAGTCTGTCGAGTGTGTTTTTCTGGGCTACAGTGATGAGCATAAGGGTTATCGGTGTTGGGATCCTGTCGGTCAACGGATGCGTATTTCTAGGGATGTGACTTTTGATGAGTCTCGTCCATTCTATCCACGACCATCCTCTTTGACCTTTTCAGTAGAGGATATCTCTTTTCTCACGTTTCCTGATACACCTCCCTCCGTGCCTCATATTCCTACTCCTCCTTATCGTCCCACTATTGCAGATCCGACACCGTCTTCTCCTATCGTTCCTTCTCCTTCCTTATTGCATGACACCCCACCTTCATCACCGATGTCTTCTCCATCTCCATCACCTCCGGTGGTTCCTTCTCATCCCACTTTTCCTTTTCATTATACTCGTCGTCGACGTGTTATGGATGAATCTACTGATGTGCCATCTACTTCTGGTGCACCGTCTTCCTCGTCCCAGCCGACTTATGGTCTTCGGGCTCGACCTTGCCCTCCTCCTGACCGCTATTCTCCTAGCAAATATGGCCTTTCGGTTGTACTTGAGCCTACCTCTTATCGTGATGCTGTTGTTCATCCTGAATGGCAGTTTGCGATGGCAGAGGAGATTGCCGCACTTGAGCGCAACAACACATGGGATCTGGTTTCTCTTCCTCCCCGTATTCGTCCCATCACTTGTAAGTGGGTCTATAAGATTAAGACTCGCTCTGATGGTTCTCTTGAGCGTTATAAAGCTCGTCTTGTGGCTCGTGGCTTTCAGCAGGAGCATGGTCGTGATTATGATGAGACTTTTGCTCCTGTGGCCCATATGACCACTGTCCGCACACTTCTCGCCGTGGCCTCTGTTCGCCACTGGTGTGTGTCACAGCTTGATGTTAAAAATGCCTTTCTTAATGGTGAGTTGCGTGAGGAGGTTTATATGCAGCCACCACCTGGGTATTCAGTTCCCGATGGCATGGTTTGTCGTCTTCGTCGCTCTCTATATGGCCTTAAGCAAGCCCCTCGCGCTTGGTTTGAGCGTTTTGCCTCTGTGGTCACCGCTGCTGGGTTTTCACCCAGTGATCACGATCCAGCGTTGTTTGTCCACCTTTCTGCTCGTGGTCGCACTCTTCTTCTTCTATATGTTGATGACATGATCATCACTGGCGACGATTCTGAGTACATTGCCTTTGTCAAGGCGCGTCTTAATGAGCAGTTCCTTATGTCTGATCTTGGTCCTCTTCGTTACTTTCTTGGGATTGAGGTTTCCTCCACCTCTGATGGCTTTTTTATTTCCCAAGAAAAGTATATCCAGGATCTTCTTACTCGTGCGGCTCTTAGTGATGAGCGCACTACTGAGACTCCTATGGAGCTCAATGTTCACCTTCGTGCTTCTGATGGTGTGCCCTTGTCTGATCCGACACGTTATCGTCATCTTGTTGGGAGTCTTGTGTATCTTGCTGTCACTCGTCCGGATATCTCCTATCCTGTCCATATTCTGAGTCAGTTTGTTTCTGCTCCCACTTCAGTTCACTATAGTCACCTTCTTCGTGTTCTACGATATCTTCGTGGCACGATCTCTCATCGTCTCTTTTTCCCCCGTTCCAGCTCGTTACAGCTCCAGGCCTATTCGGATGCTACGTGGGCTAGTGATCCTACGGATCGCCGTTCACTTTCTGCCTACTGTGTCTTTCTTGGTGGTTCCCTCATTTCCTGGAAGACAAAGAAACAGACTGCAGTTTCTCATTCGAGTGCAGAGGCCGAGTTGCGAGCTATGGCTCTTCTGACAGCAGAGGTGACTTGGTTACGATGGTTACTGGAGGATTTTGGTGTTTCTGTTACTACACCTACCACCCTCCTGTCGGACAGCACAGGTGCTATCAGTATTGCGCGGGACCCTGTGAAGCATGAGCTTACCAAACACATTGGTGTTGATGCTTCTTATGTGCGCGCCGCTGTGCAGGATCATGTTGTTGCTCTTCAGTATGTGCCTTCTGAGTTACAGCTCGCGGACTTCTTCACGAAGGCTCAGACTAGAGCGCAACATGGATTTCACCTCTCCAAACTCAGTGTTGTGGATCCACCATGAGTTTGAGGGGGGTGTTAGAGTTATATTAATATTGTCTTTTGGCCTTTTGCATTCTAGTCTATTGGCATCCTCATATATGTGTATATATGTTGGCTTTGACCTCCTAATAATACAAGTAGTTCTCCTCTCAACAGAATTGATTTGGTCTTGGTTGGACTGACAGAATTGTCAAATGGGTTTAGTTGAGGTTGGATTCCCAAGTTTATTCGTGCGGGTATGGTTGAGGTATGGTGCGGTTTTCAAACCATTCTCAGGTTAAAGGTATTTACTGTGGCAACTAGCCACACAATTACAGAGGATATTCATGTAGTTTGGTACAAGAAGTCAGAAACATGTTAATTAAATCAACAAAGGTTGCAAAAAACTTATAACATGAGGCTAAGGAGAAGTATAGTGATTGATAGACAAACCTAAAGCAGGAGGATTTGCTATTATTGCCTGAGCTCTGAAAGGTATTCCAGTATCCAAATCAGGTTCTGTGCATGCAGGTAGAAGAGAGAAAATGATTTCCTTGACCTGCTTTCTTTGAACAGAAATCTCTGTGGGCGCGGCCATTAAAAACCCTTTGTTTTTTGTCATGTCTGCAGTTGAAAGTGCATATCTTACTAATCGAGTATGACTATGTGCACATTTACACATTTAATTTGCTTAAGAATTACTCCGTCCGTCCCAACATGTAAGACGTCTAAATCTACACCAAAAAACGTCTTACATTCTGGGACGGAGGGAATAGATGTCATCTGTTTCTTAGAGAACAATGTAAAAGTTGTGATGTCTTATCATTATATTAATAATAAAAGTTGACTATCACATGCAAAACATTCTCAAAAGTAGAACAATCTAGTCAAGAAAAGATAGCCAAATGCATATATAAGGGCAATAGACGGCAAAACATACACTGGGCCATAATTCGTGGATCACCACCCAATGGGTAGAAGTCCACACCAGCTGACTTCACAAAAGTACGGAAGTTGACATGAGATGCCAATCTAACATGGTGACCAAATTCCTGCAGAAAAAATATCATTATTTCTGTTAAGAGGAAGAGCATATAATGACATATGTACATATTAGGTAGACTAAAATCAGTATGTTAGTTTCTGACAGTTACACGTGAAACTGGAACAACATTGTAAGATATATTTCTTCGTATTAGCGAAGACCGAAGATGCTGTAGGACATCATGATTATTGTTATATACTTGAATGAAAACTTAAACAGCAATGCCCAATAAAGTACAGAAATATCATATATATTTTCAAGAATGCCCATTTGTTATTTGGGATATCTAATAGGCAGTTGCAGGTTCACTTGCCTGAAGTCTTTTAGCTAATGCTATAAACGGCTGAACATCCCCTCGTGTTCCAACGACAAGTATAGCAATCTTCAACTTTGGGACAGACTTGCTAAATCCAGATTTAACTTCTTCAACATCACGTGGCACAGAACCAAAAGCATCAATCTCTGAGAGTTCTGAGGCGACAAGGGCACTACGGGTCACATCTACCTCCAGTGTGCCATCTTTCTGGATCTTTACCAATTTCTCAATTATCTTCATCTGAAAGACCAAACAACAAAGAAATAACAAATAGTATGACGAACCTGGATGTTCACAAATTCTTCTCAACTAAAACCAAGCTCTAGCCCGCCAAGATTGTGGTAAACAGCAGAGCAAACATCAATCTATTTTCAGGACCAGCATAACCGAGCAGACAGAGTCATAACTGCGGCTATATATCACTCCATTGGAGGAGACTAGAATGCACTAGCACCAGCTCTTAATATTCGAAGGTCAACAAAATTACTACATCACTGGTAAAAGTACAGACTGACTACCAATTTCACAGTGTGCTAACAGTTTTTGAGGAAAAATGACACATGGTATACTAATACTAAATGTGCAAAGGAAAGGTATCAATCAAAGTAAGTGCTAGCAGGCTTACCTTCTCATTTTCTGATAGCATATCCAACGTGAGGTCACACTTAAGCAACCTATCGGAGTATGATCTTACAAAAGCGTGATCTTGCCCTCTAAAACGACTAGAAGTTGCAGTTGTGGATTTACTATGCCCGAATCCTGTAGAAAACCAGAACAGCGCTGTGAACAATGATGTTTCAGAGCAAAAAATACACATGTACAGAATAAGTCAGTTCTACTGTGCGCGTTGACATTTCTGTTGTTCTATTAGTCGATTTTCCAGATATTTTTTAACAAGAGAAAATGACTTAATTCTGAATAGAGTGCAAAGTGGCGTCATCAGTCGACCCACCTGATACAATTGGGAACCAAATTTTGCAACACTAATATTGATGAATACCTGATACAAATGATTTCTACATGGTGTTCCCTACAGTTCCATTGAAAACATCATTGTTCCGTAAGGTGAACTGAAAGTACAATAGATTGATGCACATACTAATTATAAATAGAAGAACATAACTAGTAAACCTCAGAAATCAAAATAAAAACAAAATGATAACCAGTCCGCTGGTTCTCTACAGCAGGAGCGAAATTGGAAAACCGAAAGCAGCAACCTGCTACACTGAACACTACAATTTACACCTTGGCTCGAACTGCCTTCAATATTTGGAGGTTACCTTGGCTAAAGCATAAAGGCAGCCCCCCTTTTTTCATAAAGTAAACCACCCAATACGCCAGACATTTACGTTGTCAGTGATACTGAACTTGGTGACCACAACTCCACAAGGCAAGGTTTGACTTTCTGACTGTAAACCCCTGATGTATGCTGACTCCTAACCAAATCACACGCCCAACTGGGCACAGAGCAAAAAACAAAATCTCGAAGCGGACCTTCCCGACGCGAGGAGGGGAACCCATCGGCGTCGACCGATCCGGAGAACCGCTCGTCCATGGAGCTCAGCACGAACTCCCTCGTCCCCTCGGCGAAGGAGGAGGAGGACGAGGCGCCCGCCCCGTCCCGGCCCCCTCTCCTCCTCCGAAGGTCGCCGCTCCCGCTCCCCTCTCCGGCCACCGATGCTTCGCCGTTGCACCCCATGCCCCCCGCGTGGAAGGCGAGGACGGGGTTGACCGGGCCGGGGAAGATGCTGTGCTACTGCTACAGGCGCCCGCGACGCCGCGTTCGCATTGGCCGCGCCGCGCCGCGTGGAGGCGGGAGCTTCGAGGCCCTCGGGAGTGTGGGCGCGGCGCGAGGTGAGGAGCGGAGAGGGACGTGCAGCTACGAGGCTGCCGGCTCGCTGCCGAGAAGGGTGAGGTGGAGGTGGACTCGCTGGCGTTTGGTGCGGGAGCGACGACGGACGGGTGGAGCCCGTCCAGATGCCGTTTTCGCTGGCGTGGGGGAGTCAATGGACTCCTGGCCGACTGGAAGCTGGCAACGTGCTCGCGGGACCAAGCAGACCGTACGGGCAAAAAAGAGGTTCACCTCAAAAAACAAAAAACAGAGCAACTTGGGCCTCGTTCGGACATAAATATCCAACTTGGGCTGAAAATCTTCGCAAGCAAATCAACCTGTGATTGGATGATTAGAGGGACTGCAGTATCCCAGCCCATCAGGGTTCAAATCCTGGTGCACGCATTTATTTCCGGATTTATTTCAGGATTTTCGGCGATGTGCATTCAGTGAGAGAAGACGTTTCCGTCGACGATGAGGTGCCTACGGTGACTTCGTAAATTTGAAGATGATATGTCGGCTCAGTCTTTCGGAGGTGCTCATAGGGATAGGGTGTGCGTGTGTGCGTTCATAGGATGAGTGTATGCGCATGTATATGAGCGCTTGCGTCTGTATTGTGTTCAAAAAAAATCGGCTATAAGGAGTTGCCATATCATCTGTAGCCAACCTTGTAGCTGGCATGTACAATAGTAAATTCTATATGTGTACTACTTCATTAGTAGTTGGCCCACCTTACAACCTCACAAAGCGTCTTGGCTCTAATATGTTACTGTAACATAGCGCTTTCCGAGGCAAAATGAGTCTATGAGCTAATAAATGAAGCAATCTATGACACTACTACTATGTTACTTTGCACTATGGAGGTAGTAACTTAGACTAGTGTCATATGCATGACACTAATACAAGTTACTCCCCACTATGACCAGCCTTAGCGGTACAGTACAGGATCTGGACTTCTGACCGCCGTGCTCGTCATGGGTTGCAAGATCATTCTTTGTATGCGCGTGAATATGAGCGCTTGCGTCTGTACTGTGTTCAAAAAATCGGCTATAAGGAGTTGCCATGTCATCTGTAGCCAACCTTTATAGCCGGCATGTACAATAGTAAGTTCTATATGTGTACTACTTCATTACTAGTTGGCCCACTTTACAACCTCACAAAGCGTCTTGGCTCTAATATGTTACTGTAACATAGCGCTTTCCGAGGCAAAATGAGTCTATGAGCTAATAAATGAAGCAATCTATAACACTGCTATTATGTTACTTAAGTAAAATGCATCATAGGTCCTATAACTATCCAAGGTGTATCACTTTAGTCCTATAACTATCAAAGTGCAGATTTGGGTCCCAAAACTATTTTGAGTCGTTCACTGCAGGTCCTATGGTCGCCCCAGCAGCGTTGACCGTCCGACGTGTCACCTGGACCGGTGCCACATCGACCAGAGGGGCCCACCAGGCTAAACAATGAAGCGTTTATTTGCAGGAAAGCCCTTGAAATCTCAGCTCGTCTCATTCTCAGACCCTCCATCTCTTTTCTACGAACGAATCTCTCTGAGGCGGCGATATGGTGGCGACCGGCGGCGTTCGTGATTGATGTCCAGCGATTGGAGGCGCAGGACGGGAGTCGGGGCTGCTAATCCGACCACGGCGCTGGTCCGATGGCTCCATCACGGCGGCTTCCCAACACCCCTCCTCCGGAGTATGGTAAGAACCCTAACCCCAGCCCCTGCTGCACCCCCTTTTGGCTTAGAGATTTCAATAGAGTAGCAAAGATTTGGCACGATTTGGGCATTACAGCTTAGATATTGTGTCGATTCAGTCTGAATGTACATATGGCTTCTCTTCCCGTACTGAAATCTTCTGTCTGTACTGAAATCTATTTCAAAAGAGTTGGGCATCTTCCTGTACGTATGGAGATTTGGGCATCTTCTTGTGCGTATGGTGATTTGGGCAATATTTTTCCTGCAGTATATAATCTCTGCTGTAACTGAAGCCTTGTTATGTACAGTGGTATCTTTTTTTGCATTATAAGCTCGTCATGTACACCTATAGTACCATTTGAAATTGTACTGCTGATGTATATATGTACTAGTGGTGATGCAAAAGAAATTGTACTGCTGATGTATATATGTACTCTGTTTTTTTTCATGTAATAGGACCCAAGGAGGAGTTGTTCTCAGTAGAGATTAATCATGGTTGGGTTTTTCTCGGCTTTGGAGCAAACAAGAAATACATGGATTGCAAAACAGATTTCTTTGATCATTGTGAGGTTGAAACCTGGTTGCCCCTGTGGATTAAAGATTTTGTGCAGCAGCTTGGCTATGATCCAAGTAAAGTGCAGTGTTTCTGGTTACTTCCTGGAATGAATTTGGATAATGGACTGAGAATTATTGATAGAGATGCAGACTGTCTTAGTATGACTGTTGTTGTGCCAAAGTTCAAGCATTTCAAGTTGTACATGGATCATGGTGATATTTATAGCGAGCTGAATATGGATGACATATGCATAATTGGCTCACCTACAATGCCTGATATCATGAGTCCTGTGAAGCCACAAGAAAAGGTACAAAGAGTTATATTAGGAGTAGTCCTAGGATCAAGAGCAAGGCACAAAAAGGGAGAACTAAAGAACAAGTGCAGAAAAACAATGACAGTGATAGTGATGATAGTGATAGTGATTGTAGTTATGAAGATTGGGCTGACTCAGACAATGACTTTAAGAATGGCGATGATAATCTGTTTGAGGAGTGGGTTGATGACTTCAATAAGGATCTCAGAGCAAAGAAAAATAAAGCAGTACAGTACGAGAGGGATAGTGACTATGACACTGATGAGCTAGAACTGCCAGCTTCAGAGAATGAGGGAAATGAATCAGAACATGAGGTTGTTATGGAAAAAGGGAAGAAAAAGAAAAAGAAGAAGGTGAAGCTCAGGTCTTTCAAGCCAGAGGACATGAAAGCACCAATATTCAAATTGGGTATGAAGTTCCCTACTGCAGCTGATCTTAGAAGGGCAATTCGAGAGTACGCTATTCAGAATAGAGTTGCAATCAAGTATGCAAAGAATGATAAACAAAGAATTAGGGCACACTGCTCGGATGACTGTCCATGGTATTTATTCGCAGCACCTGACAGCAGAACCACAAGTTTTGTGGTGAAAACTTATGTGGGGGATCACACCTGCAGTAAAGAATGGGAGGTCAATGGATTCACATCAAGATATCTAGCAGGCAAGTATTTGGAGAACTTCAGGGCAGACGAAAAGATGACATTGATGAATTTTGCAAGGTTGGTGCAGAAGGACTACAACATGATCCCTACAAGGAGCAAGCTAGCAAGAGCAAGAAGGATAGCAATAAAGCAGATTCATGGAGATGAGGGAAAACAATACTCGATGATGTGGGACTATGCACAAGAGATCAGAATGTCAAACCCTGGAAGTAGCATGTTTATCAAACTCAAAGATGGCAGATTCCACCAATGTTACATGTCATTAGATGCTTGTAAAAGAGGCTTTTTGGCTGGATGCAGGCCTGTTATTTGTGTTGATGGGTGCCATCTTAAAACAAAATATGGTGGACAATTGTTGACTGCTGTAGGGATTGATCCAAACAACTGTATTTTCCCCATTGCTATGGCTGTAGTTGAAGTGGAGGACACACCAACATGGAAGTGGTTTCTAGAGACTTTGAAAGATGATCTGCACATATTGAACACAGCACCTTGGACAGTGATGAGTGATAGGCAAAAAGGACTAATAAATGCCGTTACTGCTTTGTTCCCTCATGGACAACACAGGTTTTGTGTGAGGCACCTTTACCAAAATTTTGCAAAGAAGTGGAAGGGCGAGAACCTGAAGAACAAGTTATGGGCAATTGCAAGGTCGTACAATAAAATTGACTGGAGAAAAAACATGGATGACATGAAGGAATTAAATCTGGAAGCTTATGAGTACTTAGAAGCAATTGAACCAAGTTCCTGGTGCAGGGCCTTTTTCCAAGAATTACCAAAGTGTGACCTGCTACTAAACAATAATTGTGAGGTCTTTAATAAGTAAGTTTCCTATCGCTTTTCTACATAGTGCACTATCTCGCTGCTATGTCGGGGATATATCTGGTTTGAATTTACATTCTGAACTGATTTGTTTCTTCTCAATGAAGGTGGATACTTGATGCTAGAGAGCTGCCTGTCATGAGCATGTTCAAAAAAATCAAAAATCAATTGTCGACAAGGTTTTATAGCAAGAACAAGGAAAGTGAAGAGTGGTGTGGAACAATTTGTCCCAAGATCACAAAGATACTTGATAAGAATGCAGAAATGGCTAATAATTGTCAGGCATTGCCTTCTGGCAAAGGCATCTTTACTGTCTTGGGACTCAGAGGCGAGTACAAGGTTGACATAAACAAATACACATGTTCATGCAAAGCTTGGCAGCTAACAGGCATACCATGTAGACATGGCATCTCTTGTCTCAGAGGTGAAAGAATCAAACCAGAGAATGTTGTCTCTCCATGCTATAGTATTGCAGCATTCAAGAAAGTATATGGTGAAGTTATTATGCCTTGCAGAGACCCAAGAGAGTGGGAAAAGGTGAATGCTGCTCCAATCTTGCCACCCCTATACGAAAAGCATGTTGGGAGGCCTAGCAATAAAAGAAAGAAGAACCCTGTAGAGACTGATGAAGGAAAGTTGAGCAAGCATGGTGCGGTTTCTCACTGCAGTATTTGTAGGTCAGTTGATCATAATAAAAGAACTTGCCCTGAAAAAGGTAGACAGGAGCAACAAGATGAGGCAAGGCAAGGGGAGCAGCAAGAGGCAGGACAAGTGCAGCAAGGTGAGGCAGTTCAAGGACAAAACTCAATTCCAAGGCATATTGCCAAAAAGGCAAAATTACCAGTGAAGAGAAGGATTAGTTCAACTGATCAGGTAACAATTACTAGATAATTTCCTTTATGTTACTTCTAGTTAGTTAGTTGCTAACTTAAATCCAAAACTACTCTGGAATTGTAGACCACATCTTCTGCAAGTGTGGTTGGATCTAGTGTAATACAAGTGTGGGAGCAGAACATGTCTGTGTTCGACATACTGATGCAATCCGTAAGTTCTTTTCAACTTTTGTAAATCTCATGGAAACTCTCCTATTCCAAAACTGATGTAACACATGTTTTCACATTTGCAGTCACAGCCGTCCCAAGAATCCCAGGCACCAAGACCTCTTCCTGACAATCAATTTCTTGCAAGCCAAATAGAGGATCTACAAATGACAAAACAGACCACAACTATAATCCATGTAGCAGCAAAGAAGAAGAAAAGGAAGGAGAAGATCACGGAGAAGGAGAATGTTATTCCTAGGAAGAAGAAATAGAAGATGAAGTGGACATGCCTTCTATTGGACAGAACATGGTTTCTTTTTTAACAGAGTTTGGTTTCTTTTGGATAGATAGAGATGGTTAGGGCCTTCACAAATTGAAGGCTTTATTTTGGACGGAGGTACTACTTATGTAATGTGGTACTGCATCATGCAGAGTGCAACCCAGTACCACATTACATAGTTGCAAGCTTTAGTGTGTATCTATGTTTATGTAAGAGCACTCTTTATGTAATGACAATATGATGTGCTACTTCCTGGAATTGTGGCAATTCTCATCTATATATTTGCCTGTTAAGTTGCAACATCATTTCTCTCTTCTATGATTGTCCAGACCAAGTATCATTTATCATTTGTAATCTTAGAGAGAGGGTGTGAGAGGGTGTGAAATATATATTCATTTGTCATTTGCATGATCATTTGCCGCGCTGGCTTGTTCCTGCTACATCTTGCTGCCGTCGAGCTTGTTCCAAACATGGCAGAACTGATGAAAGAGAGATGAGATTGCAGAGAGGAGGGCTGCGGCTGGAGAGCAAACAGTTTGATGGACCAAATTGCAAAATGTATCAACCACCAATGGCGGGAAATCTTCCACCACGCGCCCTGGGTCGTTGTGGCACTGGTCCAGGTGACACGTCAGCCAACAATCACGGCTGGGGCGACCATAGGACCTGCAGTGAACGACTCAAAATAGTTTTGGGACCCAAATCTGCACTTTGATAGTTATAGGACTAAAGTGACACACCTTGGATAGTTATAGGACCTACGATGCATTTTACTCATGTTACTTTGCACTATGGAGGTAGTAACTTAGACTAGTGTCATATGCATGACACTAATACAAGTTACTCCCCACTATGACCAGCCTTAGCGGTACAGTACAGGATCTGGACTTCTGACCGCCGTGCTCGTCATGGGTTGCAAGATCATTCTTTGTGTTACCTTTGCCTACAAGAGGAAGATACGGTGGATCACGTCCTCATCCAATGTGTATTCACGAGAGAGGTCTGGTACCGCTGTCGTTCGACCTTGAACATTCACATCTTCGGCCCGGACATTAACCTCACACTCACCGAGTGGTGGGAGACTGCCAACGCGGCCAACAAAAGAGGATTCGACACTTTCATCATCGTTATCATCGGGTCGTTATGGAAACAATGCAATGCGACAGTCTTCCGGAGATCGGTTGAGCACAAGAATCCAAGGCAGTTTGTCGGAGCATGTGCTTGATGAGATCAAACATTGGCATGTTGTCCGTGTTGGTAGATTGCATCTTTTTGTGAGAGAGTAACTTCTGCGGTTTTCCTTCAAGTGGGTGTGGTGTTTGGATAGTGTTGTTCGCATCGCTAGGCCCCACTCTCATACATTATTTCTCTCTCTTCTATAAAAATATGGTACGCCACTGGCGTACTCTCGAAAAAAACTTTTACCATGGTCCACAAAAACATTTGTGACGTTTTGACTTTTCCGTTAACACGGTACAGTCGAAGATGCTCGCAATACACTCATCACTATGAGCGCATGCACGCACACCCTATGACCACGTTCGAGGTGATGAGACAATACTTTTGAATTTTGATTGATATAGCTTTGGTCAAAAGTTTGAGCTTTCACCATCAACATTTTCAGAATTATGTGGATTGGATGTGTGAAGCATTTGGTAATGGTTTGGTCATCTGATGAATTTATCAATTTTATAATTACATCATAGTAGTAAACTGCAATTTATATATATCGTGTTATGTGTCAAGCATCACCTTTATTGAGACTCGAGGTGGTAATCGACAAATTAAAACAAGGCATGTAAAAAAACATAACTACAAGAGATGAGGATTAGTAGCACTCACGTGTTGTTTAGTGATTAGAGCTTAATTACTCTATGCATTCAGCTTTTGATACAACTTTTGGCACATAGTGGGTCATGCCCCACCCACCTTTTTTTACCTCTCATGATTTTCTTTTTGACTTCTAAAATTTGAATCTATTATATCTTTTGAACCAAAAGTCTAATTTATATTTCATTTGCATATTCGCATTGCTTATGACGAGTAGTCTGAAATAAGCCCACTTTTGAATATTGTTTCATAAGTTTTAAAAACTTCACCAAGTTTCAACTAATAAAATTTGAAGGAACAAAAGATAAATTCAGCAAGTTTCAAAAACTAAGCCATAAGCCCTAAAAACAAATGAAACTTGATAAAGTTGGTGAAACTTTGTAAAAACTTAATATTACGACTATCAAGTTTTAATATTTGAAGCTTGGTAAAAGAAATAAAGTTGTCAAAGTGTATTTATAGTTAGTCTTGTTTGAAAGGTTGTAGTTGCAAGGAACAAGAATTGCTGTGAACCAACCTGTGGTTTGATGGTTAGAGGGACTATGATATCCCCAGTCCACCAGGGTTCAAATCCTGGTACTCGCATTTATTTCTGGATTTATTTCAGGATTTCCGACGATGTGCATGCAGTGGGAGGAGATGTTCCTGTCGACGACGAGGTGCCTACAGTGACTTCGTAAATTTCAAGATGATATGTCGGCTCAATCTTTCGGAGGTGCTCATAGGGGTAGGGTGTGCGTGTGTGCGTTCATAGGGGTGAGTGTATACGCGTGTATATGAGCGCTTGCGTTTGTACTGTGTTCAAAAGAAAGAAACAAGAATTGCAAATGGAACTTAATTTGGACTTTCGATTCAAAAGATACAATAGATTCAAATTTGGAGATAAAATGAAAAAATATGGGAGGTGGGGTGGATGACGCATGCAACTCTGTGAAAAGTTGGCATGCATGGAACCAGCGCAACAATTAAGGGCTAATGACATAAACAACTCCACCAATCTTAAATAAAATGTGTGGTCGCATGCACGCATGCCCGTGCGAATTTATGTAACTACAAGAAAATAAGAAGACATTGTTCACTAAAATTTATATTTTTATTTATTTTGGTACTCTTGAATAGAATTTTTGTGGATCACTTCCCTACATTATGGCTCTCACAAAAACAAATAGAATTTATGATTATTTTCCCTATTATGTTTTTGTTAGTGTATACATTGTATAACTAGATACATCATAGTATACATAGTTACCTATCATATGGTTGGCAACTATTTCTAAATGATACGGGTGATAAATGACATTTTTTTTGGTAAGTTAGTGTTGGCGAGCTAATTTTTTATACGCCAATATCATGGCATTTATGTTCTTTATACCTACTAATAGTGTTCTTGTTTTCGGCTGAGAAAACATCAACGCAACCCACATACAATTTAACACACACCTCTTAAAACAACATGCGCGCACACAACCACAAACTACCACATCCAATATTTTCTATAAGAGCGTGTCAACAAAATAGAAGTTTTGAATAAGAGCAACACATACTACCATTAATTGACTTGTAAGCCGTATGGGCATCTCGCTCTATCTAGTTTGTTGATCATTCCTCTAGGCATTAAAACCAGAAGGGTTGGCATAATTAAGAGGAGAGTTGAGATTTTTTGAAAGGGTAAAGAAGAGATTCGATTGTTTAGTTCCAATCTATATTTTTTTATATAAAAAAATGTACCCAGATAGAAGATAATTTGTTGAGATGGCCCCAAAGATCCGAGGGGGTACTAATTTATTTTTTTTGAAAAAACCTCTCGGTGGTGCTCCCGTGGGTTGATAGCACGTAGCACCTAAATGGGGTGATGCCTAGTAGCACTGATTCTCTTTCGCTCTACATTGGCCAGAGCATTTTTCTCTTCAAATTCCTATAAACGTCTTGTGAGGCACATCTATACAACAATAAATTTTTCATATCCTTGAGTTTCTGTTTTTTTAGATTATGCAATCTTGTTCTTTTCATTATCAGCATTTGGTTCTTTCTAAATTTTTGGAATTCTGATTTTACCAGCTACATAAGTATGTGGGCATGCCACCAGAGAACAGATGGTGACTCCGGCTATAGATGGCACTAGCTGATCATTTCCGGTAAAGTAGAAAGTATGCTAAACATGTCATGTGGTGCAAACAACGCCATAGTAAATATGAACATAGATTCAGCACCATAGGAGATGATTTGTCTTTTGCATATTTCAACATGGACTATATACAAACTGAAATAAGTGAACAAACACACTAAAACGTGTATGTATACATTCGATTCAGAAAAACATTAGAACATCTCATATTTGGGAATGGAGGGAGTACTACGATACAAATAGCCCTTCAAGACTATAGACCATGAGTTGTCTCTTGAATAAGAAATGCATATCAGCGTTATTCGCAGCTTGCATAATATGGACAAGAGTAATGCTACACCTATAGGGTGTTTTTACGAAGATAGCTATGCTCTGGGTGGAAGCCCGTGCTTAATCCAGGGGGTGGTCCTGTAACAAAAATCAGGGGAGATATTAAGGGGACAACAATGATGTCTACTACGCAACCTTCTTCTTGTAGACGTTGTTGGGCCTCCAAGTGCAGAGGTTTGTAGAACAGTAGCAAATTTCCCTCAAGTGGATGACCTAAGGTTTATCAATACTTGGGAGGCGTAGGATGAAGATGGTCTCTCTCAAACAACCCTGCAACCAAATAACAAAGAGTCTCTTGTGTCCCCAACACACCCAATACAATGGTAAATTGTATAGGTGCACTAGTTCGGCGAAGAGATGGTGATACGAGTGCAATATGGATGATAGATATAGGTTTTTGTAATCTGAAAATATAAAAACAGCAAGGTAACTAATGCTAAAAGTGAGCACAAACGGTATTGCAATGCTAGGAAACAAGGCCTAGGGTTCATACTTTCACTAGTGCAAGTTCTCTCAACAATAATAACATAATTGGATCATATAACTATCCCTCAATATGGAACAAAGAGTCACTCAAAGTCACTAACAGCGGAGAACAAACGAAGAGATTATGGTAGGGTACGAAACCACCTCAAAGTTATTCTTTCGGATCGATCTATTCAAGAGTTCGTACTAGAATAACACCTTAAGACACATATCAACCAAAACCCTAATGTCACCTAGATACTCCAATGTCACCTCAAGTATCCGTGGGTATGATTATACGATATGCATCACACAATCTCAAATTCATCTATTCAACCAACACAAAGAACTTCAAAGAGTGCCCCAAAGTTTCTACCGGAGAGTCAAGACAAAAACGTGTGCCAACCCCTATGCATAGGTTCATGGACGGAACCCGCAAGTTGATCACCAAAACATACATCAAGTGGATCACGTGATATCCCATTGTCACCACAGATAAGCACATGCAAGACATACATAAAGTGTTCTCAAGTCCTTAAAGACTCAATACGATAAGATCATTTCAAAGGGAAAACTCAATCCATTACAAGAGAGTAGAGGGGGAGAAACATCATAAGATCCAACTACAATAGCAAAGCTCGTGATACATCAAGATCGTATCACCTCAAGAACACGAGAGAGAGAGAGATCAAACACATTGCTACTGGTACATACCCTCAGCCCCGAGGGTGAACTACTCCCTCCTCGTCATGGAGAGCGCCGGGATGATGAAGATGGCCACCGGTGAGGGTTCCCCCCTCCGGCAGGGTGCCGGAACAGGGTCCCGATTGGTTTTTGGTGGCTATAGAGGCTTGTGGCGGCGAAACTCCCGATCTATTCTGTTCCCCGATGGTTTCAGGGTATATGGACATATATAGGTGAAGGAAATATGCCCTAGAGGCAATAATAAAGTATTAGTTATTTCCTTATATCATGATAAATGTTTATTATTCATGCTAGAATTGTATTAACCGGAAACATAATACATGTGTGAATATATAGACAAACAGAGTGTCACTAGTATGCTTATACTTGACTAGCTCGTTAATCAAAGATGGTTATGTTTCCTAGCCATAGACATAAGTTGTCATTTGATTAACGAGATCACCTCATTAGGAGAATGACGTGATTGACTTGACCCATTCCGTTAGCTTAGCACTCGATCGTTTAGTATGTTGCTATTGCTTTCTTCATGACTTATACATGTTCCTATGACTATGAGATTATGCAACTCCCGTTTACCGGAGGAACACTTTGTGTGCTACCAAACGTCACAACGTAAATGGGTGATTATAAAGGTACTCTACAGGTGTCTCCAAAGGTACTTGTGGGGTTGGCGTATTTCGAGATTAGGATTTGTCACTCCAATTGTCGGAGAGGTATCTCTGGGCCCACTCGGTAATGCACATCACTATAAGCCTTGCAAGCATTGTGACTAATGAGTTAGTTGCGGGATGATGTGTTACGGAACGAGTAAAGAGACTTGCCGGTAACGAGATTGGACGATCAAATCTTGGGCAAGTAACATACCGGTGACAAAGGGAACAACGTATGTTGTTATGCGGTCTGACCGATAAAGATCTTCATAGAATATGTGGGAGCCAATATGGGCATCCAGGTCCCGCTATTGGTTATTGACCGGAGACGTGTCTCGGTCATGTCTACATAGTTCTCGAACCCGTAGGGTCCGCACGCTTAACGTTACGATGACAGTTTTATTGAGTTTTGATGTACCGAAGGAGTTCGGAGTCCCGGATGAGATCGGGGATATGACGAGGAGTTTCGAAATGGTCGAGACGTAAAGATCGATATATTGGACGACTATATTCGGACTTCGGAAAGGTTCCGAGTGATTCGGGTATTTTTCGGAGTACCGGAGAGTTACGGGAATACGTATTGGGCCTTATTGGGCCATACGGGAAAGAAGAAAAAGGGCCTCAAGGGTGGCCGCACCCCTCCCCTTGGTCTGGTCCGAATTGGACTAGGGAAGGGGGGCGCACCCTTCCTCCTTTCTCCTTCCCCCTTCCCTTCTCCTACTCCCACAAGGAAAGGAGGAGTCCTACTCCCACTCCCCCCTATGGCGCGCCTCTCCCCTTGGCCGGCGGCCTCCCCCTTGCTCCTTTATATACGGGGGCAGGGGGCACCCCAAAGACACAACAATTGATCCTTGAGATCTCTTAGCCGTGTGCGGTGCCCCTCTCCATCATATTACACCTCGATAATACCGTTGCGGAGCTTAGGCGAAGCCCTGCGTCGGTGGAACATCATCATCGTCACCACGCCGTCGTGCTGACGAAACTCTCCCTCAACACTCGGCTGGATCGGAGTTCGAGGGACGTCATCGAGCTGAACGGGTGTAGAACTCGGAGGTGCCGTACGTTCGGTACTTGATCGGTCGGATCGTGAAGACGTACGACTACATCAACCGCGTTGTGATAACGATTCCGCTTTCGGTCTACGAGGGTACGTGGACAACACTCTTCCCTCTCGTTGCTATGCATCACCATGATCTTGCGTGTGCGTAGGAAATTTTTTGAAATTACTACGTTCCCCAACAATAGGCGAAAGAAGTCGGTCAAGGGAGCCACGAGGGGCCCACGAGGGTGGAGGGCGCGCCTAGGGGGTGGGCGCGCCCCCTGCCTCGTGCTCTCCTCGTTGATCCCCTAACGTGCACTCCAAGTCTCCTGGATTGCTTTCTTTCCAAAAATAACTTCTCCCGAAGGTTTCATTCCGTTTGGACTCCATTTGATATTCCTTTTCTTCGAAACACTGAAACAAGGGAAAAAAACAGGAACTGGCACTGGGCTCTGGGTTAATAGGTTAGTCCCAAAAATAATATAAAAGTGTTTAATAAAGCCCATAAACATCCAAAACAGATAATATAATAGCATGAATACTTCATAAATTATAGATACGTTGGAGACGTATCAGCATCCCCAAGCTTAATTCATGCTCGTCCTCGAGTAGGCAAATGATAAAAGAAATAATTTATGAAGTGTGAATGCTAGCAGGTGCATAAGTTTGATCAATGATAATTTCAATCACCTTTTCTAGCATCATTATATATCATAACAGTAGCTCATCTCATAAAACTTCTCATGATCAAGTAACAAGCTATTCACATGTTAAAGTATAGATCATAAACTTTCTTGAAAACTAACAAACCGTGTTATTAGTCATCAAACAATTACAATTCATCTTATTTTCAGGAAGAGTCTATATCAGAGCTTTGATTTAGCAAACTCCACATACTCAACTATCATTTAGTCTTTCACAATTGCTAACACTCACGCGATATTTATGGGTTCAAAGTTTTAATCAGACACAGAGAAAGATAGGGGCTTATAGATTCGCCTCCCAACCTTTTACCTCAAGGGTAATGTTAACAATAATAGTTCATGATGCCTTACATCCAATTGGATATATATATATATATATATATATATATATATATATATATATATATATATATATATATATATATATCAGAATCTTTCCAACACGAGGTGCTTGCCAAAGGATAAAATGTAAAAAGAAAAGGTGAAGATCACCATGACTCTTGCATAAAAGTAAAAGATAGGCCCTTCGCAGAGGGAAGCAGAGGTTGCCATGCGCTTTTATAGTTGGATGCACAAAATCTTAATGCGAGGGAACGTCACTTTATATTGCCACTTGTGATAGGGACCTTTATTATGCAGTCCGTCGCTTTTATTTCTTCCATATCACAAGATCGTATAAAGCTTATTTTCTCCACACTAAAAGATCATACATATTTAGAGAGCAATTTTTATTGCATGCACCGATGACAACTTACTTGAAGGATCTTACTCAATCCATAGGTAGGTATGATGGACTCTCATGGCAATACTGGTTTAAGGGATGTTTGGAAGCACAAGTAGTATCTCTACTTGGTGCAAGGAATTTGGCTAGCATGAGGGGGAAAGGCAAGCTCAACGCGTTGGGCGATCCATGACAATATACTTTATTTCGAATATAAGAAAACATAACCGATTACGTTGTCTTCCTTGTCCAACATCAACCTTTTATCATGTCATATCTTAATGAGTGCTCACAATTACAAAAGATGTCCAAGATAGTATATTTATATGTGAAATCTCTCTTCCTTTAATATTCTTTCATGAATTGTTCAAGTGACCAATACAATGTTTGCTAACCTTCAATAAATTTACCACCTCTACTTCCTATATGTAAAGTCATTACTCCCCATGGGATAAGCATATAAAACATATATAGTTTCAGATTTATGATATTCAATTCATTCAACCATTTACTCATAGGATATAAGTGAAGCACACGAGTAAATGACAAACTACTCCAAAAAGATATAAGTGAAGATCAATGAGTAGTAAAATAATTATGTAGCTATGTGAAGACTCTCCCATTTAATAATTTCAGATCTTATTATTTTATTCATACAGCAAGAAAAACAAAAGAAAATAAAATGATGCTCCAAGCAAAACACATATCATGTGGTGAATAAAAATATAGCTCCAAGTAAAGTTACCGATGAACGAAGACGAAAGAGGGGATGCCTTCCGGGGCATCCCCAAGCTTAGGCTCTTGGTTGTCCTTGAATATTACCTTGGGGTGCCTTGGGCATCCCCAATATTAGGCTCTTGCCACTCCTTATTCCATAGTCCATCGAATCTTTACCCAAAACTTGAAAACTTCACGACACAAAACTTAACAGAAAATCTCATGAGCTCCGTTAGCGAAAGAAAACAAAACACCACTTCAAGGTACTGTAATGAACACATTATTTATTTTATTGGTGTAATATCTACTGTATTCCAACTTCTCTATGGTTCATACCCTCCGATACTACTCATAGATTCATCAAAATAAGCAAACAACACATAGAAAACAGAATCTGTCAAAAACAGAACAGTCTGCAGTAATCTGTATCAAACGTATACTTCTAGAACTCCAAAACTTCTACCAAAATAGGACGACCTAGATAATTTGTTTATTGATCTACTGCAATTAGAATCAGTATTTTATCACTTTCTGGTGATTTTTAACAATTGTTTTCGCGAGCAGAAAGTTTCTGTCTTTTTCAGCAAGATCAAATAATTATCATCCAAGAAGATCCTATAGGTTTTACTTAGCACTTTATTGAAAAAAAAGCTATAAAACATGATTACTATAGTAGCTTAATCATGTGAACACACAAAAAAAGTAGGGGTAAATATTGGGTTGTCTCCCAACAACTGCTTTTCTTTAATGCCTTTTAGCTAGGCATGATGATTTCAATGATGCTCACATAAAAGATAAGAATTGAAACATAAAGAGAGCATCATGAAGAATATGACTAGCACATTTAAGCCTAACCCACTTCCTATGCATAGGGATTTTGTGAGCGAACAATTTATGGGAACAATAATCAACTAGCATATGATACGTCTCCAACGTATCTATAATTTTTGATTGCTCCATGCTATATTATCTTCTGTTTTGGACATTATTGGGCTTTATTATTCACTTTTACATTATTTTTGGGACTAACCTATTAATCGCAGGCCCAACCCAAAATTGCTGTTTTTTTGCCTATTTCAGAGTTTCGCAGAAAAAGAATATCAAACGGAGTCCAAACGGAATGAAACCTTCGGGAACGTGATTTTCGAAACGAACATGATCCAGAGGACTTGGACCCTACGTCAAGAAAGCTACCAGGAAGCCACGAGGTAGGGGGCGCGCCTACCCCCCCCCCCAGGCGCGCCCTCCACCCTCGTGGGCCCCACGTTGCTCCATCGACGTACTCCTTCCTCCCATATATACCTACGTACCCCCAAACGATCAGATACGGAGCCAAAAACCTAATTCCACCGCCGCAACCTTTTGTACCCACGAGATCCCATCTTGGGGCCTGTTCCGGAGCTCCGCCGGAGGGGGCATCGATCACGGAGGGCTTCTACATCAACACCATAGCTTCTCCGATGAAGTGTGAGTAGTTTACCTCAGACCTTCGGGTCCATAGTTATTAGCTAGATGGCTTCCTCTCTCTTTTTGGATCTCAATACAATGTTCCCCCCCTCTCTTGTGGAGATCTATTCGATGTAATCTTCTTTTGCGGTGTGTTTGTTGAGACCGATGAATTGTGGGTTTATGATCAAGTTTATCTATGAACAATATTTGAATCTTCTGAATTCTTTTATGTATGATTGGTTATCTTTGCAAGTCTCTTCGAATTATCAGTTTGGTTTGGCCTACTAGATTGATCTTTCTTGCAATGGGAGAAGTGCTTAGCTTTGGGTTCAATCTTGCGGTGTCCTTTCCCAGTGACAGTAGGGGCAGCAAGGCACGTATTGTATTGTTGCCATCGAGGATAACAAGATGGGGTTTTTATCATATTGCATGAATTTATCCCTCTACATCATGTCATCTTGCTTAAAGCGTTACTCTGTTCTTATGAACTTAATACTCTAGATGCATGCTGGATAGCGGTCGATGTGTGGAGTAATAGTAGTAGATGCAGGCAGGAGTCGGTGAAAGATCGTGGATGTCGCCTAGAGGGGGGTGAATAGGCGCTTTAAAATAATTACGGTTTAGGCTTGAACAAATGCGGAATAAACCTAGCGGTTAATTTGACAAGCACAAAACCTACAACAACTAGGCTCACCTATGTGCACCAACAACTAATGCTAAGCAAGATAAACAACTAAGTGATAGCAAGATATATGACAAGAAACAAAATGGCTATCACAAAGTAAAGTGCATAAGTAAAGGGTTCGGGAAGAGATAACCGAGGCACGCGGAGACGACGATGTATCCCGAAGTTCACACCCTTGCGGATGCTAATCTCCGTTTGGAGCGGTGTGGAGGCACAATGCTCCCCAAGAAGCCACTAGGGCCACCGTAATCTCCTCACGCCCTCGCACAATGCAAGATGCCGTGATTCCACTAAGGGACCCTTGAGGGAGGTCACCGAACCCGTACAAATGGCAACCCTTGGGGGCGGTCACCGAACCCATACACTTTGGCAACCCTTGGGGGCGGTCACCGGTACCCGTCAAATTGCTCGGGGCGATCTCCACAACCTAATTGGAGACCCCGACGCTTGCCCGGAGCTTTACACCACAATGATTGAGCTCCGAACACCACCAACCGTCTAGGGCGCCCAAGCACCCAAGAGGAACAAGCTCAAGGGTACCAAGCACCCAAGAGTAATAAGCTTCTCAACTTGTAACTTCCACGTATCACCGTGGAGAACTCAAACCGATGCACCAAATGCAATGGCAAGGGCACACGGAGTGCCCAAGTCCTTCTCTCTCAAATCCCACCGAAGCAACTAATGCTAGGGAGGAAAAAGAGAGGAAGAACAAGATGGAGAACACCAAGAACTCCAAGATCTAGATCCAAGGGGTTCCCCTCACATAGAGGAGAAAGTGATTGGTGGAAATGTGGATCTAGATCTCCTCTCTCTTTTCCCTCAAAAACTAGGAAGAATCCATGGAGGGATTGAGAGTTAGCAAGCTCGAAGAAGGTCAAGAATGGGGGAAGAACACGAGCTCAAGAGATAAGGTTCATTGGGTAAGAAGACCTCCTTATATAGTGGGGGGAACAATCCAACCGTTACCCCCACTTCAGCCCCGCAGAGAGCGGTACTACCGCTTGGCCAGCGTACTACCGCTTGCCCCTATAAGCGGTACTACCGCTCCCCTTCGCGGTACTGCCGCTGGGCCCAGAGCGGTACTACCGCGGTGGCAGGGCGATACTACCGCAAACGAGCGGTACTACGGCCCCCACAGCCGCGGCTAGTACTGTAAAACCCGACACGAAAAAAGACCCCTTGAATCGAGGCGGTACTAGTATGAAACCGCAGCGGTACTACGGTTGGGGGCTACCAGCAGTACTACCGCTCTGGAGCGGTACTACCGCTTGTAGCACCCAAGCGGTACTACCGCTCCGGCCTGCGGTACTACCTCTAGGACACCAAAACTGCCATAACTTCTGCATATGAGGTCCGAATTGAGCAAACTCAAGCTTGTTGGATAGAGGAAGACGAGTAGCATCAAAACAGCGACTGGTTATAGTAAGAAGAGGCAGGGAGGTATGCCAACAAATAGAGGAGTGAAACCTCCAACCGAGAAGAACCGGCATAACCTCCAACATCGAAAACATCATAGAAGATGCGAGTGAACTCCGTTTTCGATGAACTCGAGCTTGTCATCAAGATGACCATAAGCTCCAAAACTCACAAAGAGAAGAACCAAACAAGAACCAATAAAGATGATGCAAGGATGCAATGGTTTGAGCTCTCTACGAATGATACGATCAAGCTACTCATCGAGAGCCCCCCTTGATAGTACGGCAATCGATCCTATAACCCGGTCTCCCAACTACCATCATGAGACCGGTAAAATATAAAACCTATCAAGGGCAAACCTTTGCCTTGCACATGGTTCACTTGAGCTAGATGATGACGATCTTGACTCCCTAAAGATGTACCACCTTTCTTGATTGCGTTGGCTCGATGAAGACTAGTTGATTGCTCCCCCATACTCCACTATAGGTGAGCCACCCTTCCGCACATCTTCACAAGTCCATTGTCACCACAATGGACGGCAAGCTTCAAGCATTTGATCTCTTCATGATGCTTCACTTGAACTTGCACACGCACACCGCCACCTAACCCCACAAAGAACTCTCACGAAGATCATGGGTTAGTACACAAAGCGTAATTGACAATGCTTACCACACCATGGGATCGCTTGATCCCTCTCGGTACATCTTCTACGCTTTGTGAGTTGATCAAGTTGATTCACTCTTGACTTAGTCTTGATCAACCTTGAATCTTTTCAACTCTCTTCATTTGGATGATGTCTTGAAGATATACATGAATGATCACACAATCTTCTTCTCCAAGACATGCTTGCAATAAGCTCAACTCTCACATGACCAATCTTCATTTGGATAATTCCTTAATAACACCTTGGTCACCACATAAACTCCTTGAAACTAACACATGGACTTCAAGAAATGCCTATGGACAAATCCTTCAAATATAACTCAAGGCAACCATTAGTCCATAGAGATTGTCATCAATTACCAAAACCAAACATGGGGGCACCGCATGTTCTTTCAGTCGGTCTACTTGTCTCGGACGTGATGCCTATATACATGATCATACCTAGATATTCTCATAACTATGCTCAATTCTGTCAATTGCTCAACAGTAATTTGTTCACCCACCGTAAAATACTTATGCTCTTGAGAGAAGCCACTAGTGAAACATATGGCCCCCGGGTCTATTTTCCATCATATTAATCTTTCAACACTTAGTTATTTCTGTTGCTTTTATTTTACTTTGCATCTTTATCATAAAAATACCAAAAATATTATCCTATCATATCTATCAGATCTCACTCTCGTAAGTGACCGTGTAGGGATTGACAACCCCTTATCACGTTGGTTGCGAGGATTTATTTGTTTGTGTAGGTGCGAGGGACTCGCACGTAGCCTCCTACTGGATTGATACCTTGGTTCTCAAAAACTGAGGGAAATACTTACGCTACTTTGCTGCATCACCCTTTCCTCTTCAAGGGAAAACCAACGCAGTGCTCAAGAGGTAGCAAGAAGGATTTCTGGCGCCGTTGCTGGGGAGGTCTACGCAAAAGTCAAACACACCAAGTACCCATCACAAACCCTTATCTCCCGCATTACATTATTTGCCATTTGCCTTTCGTTTTCCTCTCCCCACTTCACCCTTGCCGTTTTATTCGCCCTCTCTTTTCCGTTTGCCTCTTTTTGCCCGTCTCTTGTTTGCTCGTGTGTTGGATTGCTTGTTTGTCACGATGGCTCAAGATAATACCAAATTATGTGACTTTACCAATACCAACAATAATGATTTCCTTAGCACTCCGATTGCTCCTCTTACCGATACCGAATCTTGTGAAATCAATGCTGCTTTGTTGAATCTTGTCATGAAAGATCAATTCGCTGGCCTTCCTAGTGAAGATGCCGCTACTCATCTAAATAGCTTCGTTGATTTGTGTGATATGCAAAAGAAGAAAGATGTTTACAATGATATTGTTAAATTGAAGCTATTTCCTTTTTCGCTTAGAGATCGTGCTAAAGCTTGGTTTTCGTCTTTGCCTAAAAATAGTATTGATTCTTGGAATAAGTGCAAAGATGCTTTTATCTCTAAGTATTTTCCTCCCGCTAAGATTATCTCTCTTAGAAACGATATTATGAATTTTAAGCAACTTGATCATGAACATGTTGCACAATCTTGGGAGAGGATGAAATTAATGATACGTAATTGCCCCAAGCATGGTTTGAATTTGTGGATGATTATACAAAAAATTTATGCCGGATTGAATTTTGCTTCTAGAAATCTTTTAGATTCGGCCGCGGGAGGCACTTTTATGGAAATCACTTTAGGAGAAGCTACTAAACTGCTAGATAATATTATGGTTAATTATTCTCAATGGCACACTGAAAGATCTACTAATAAAAAAGTGCATGCGATGGAAGAAATTAATGTTTTGAGTGGAAAGATGGATGAACTTATGAAATTATTTGCTAGTAAGAGTGTTTCTTCTGATCCTAATGATATGCCTTTGTCTACTTTGATTGAGAATAATAATGAATCTATGGATGTGAATTTTGTTGGTAGGAATAATTTTGGTAACAACGCGTATAGAGGAAACTTTAATCCTAGGCCTTATCCTAGCAATTCCTCTAATAATTATGGTAATTCCTACAACAATTCTTATGGAAATTTTAATAAGATGCCCTCTGAATTTGAGACTAGTGTTAAAGAGTTTATGAATTCGCAAAAGAATTTCAATGCTTTGCTTGAAGAGAAATTGCTTAAAGTTGATGAATTGGCTAGGAGCGTTGATAGAATTTCTCTTGATGTTGATTCTTTAAAACTTAGATCTATTCCTCCTAAGCATGGTATCAACGAGTCTCTCAAAGCCATGAGAATTTCCATTGATGAGTGCAAGGAAAGAACCGCTAGGATACGTGCTAAGAAAGATTGCTTTATGAAAGCGTGTTCTTCTAGTTCCTATGAAAATAAAGATGAAGGTCTAAAAGTTATTGATGTGTCCCCTATTAAATCTTTGTTTTGCAATATGAATCTTGATAATGATGGGACTGAATATGATCCACCTTTACCTAGAAGGCGTTCCAAAAATTCGGAGTTTTTAGATCTTGATGCTAAAATTGATAAAAGTGGGATTGAAGAAATCAAAACATTAGATGTTAATAAACCCACTATTTTGGATTTCAAGGAATTTAATTATGATAATTGCTCTTTGATAGATTGTATTTCCTTGTTGCAATCCGTGCTAAATTCTCCTCATGCTTATAGTCAAAATAAAGCTTTTACCAAACATATCGTTGATGCTTTGATGCAATCTTATGAAGAAAAGCTTGAGTTGGAAGTCTCTATCCCTAGAAAACTTTATGATGAGTGGGAACCTACTATTAAAATTAAAATTAAAGATCATGAATGCTATGCTTTGTGTGATTTGGGTGCTAGTGTTTCCACTATTCCCAAAACTTTGTGCGATTTGTTAGGTTTCCGTGATTTTGATGATTGCTCTTTAAACTTGCACCTTGCGGATTCCACCATTAAGAAACCTATGGGAAGAATTAATGATGTTCTTATTGTTGCAAATAGGAACTATGTGACGAGGACATGTACCTAGGGTAGGGTCATAGGCCTGACCTAAATACCCCCCCAAGGACATCACTCTAAAGCCAGAAGCATTCGAGGGGTACCATCACCCACTCGACCAGAAACATTTCCACTCGGAGGAATCAAGATCACTCGACTGTAACAAGAAACACTCGACGGACAGAAGACCTAAAGTCACTCTACACAGCAACGGTCGAGCATTAACTCCTAGACTTAATAGCCATTTATAACACTTTATTACAGACGTTACCAGTAACGCCCCCCTCTTGATGTACCTTAAATCCCTTGTAACATGGGCTGGCCGGGGTCCTGGCGCACTCTATATAAGCCACCCCCCTCCACATGCACAAGGGTTCGCACCCCCTGTAACACACACGCATATAATCCAGTCGACCGCCTTCGGGCTCCAAGACGTAGGGCTGTTACTTCCTCCGAGAAGGGCCTGAACTCGTAAAACTCGTGCGTACAACTTCTCCATAGCTAGGATCTTGCCTCTACATCCCTACCCCCATTCTACTGTCAGACTTAGAACCACGACAGTTGGCGCCCACCATGGGGCAGGTGTCTTAGCGACTTGTTGGAGAAGTTGCAATTTTTCCGACCCCAATCAGCATGGTTTCAAGCGGAGGATTGGCCGAGGGCCGCGAGATCCGTCTCAGCGCGCTCGTGTTCGTCGCCGACGACTCCGCTTGGCTCCAAGAAGCTCCACTCGACGTCGAGGCGCTCCCCGTCCGCGGGGCAATGCACTTTCGCGCGTGCGTCCGCGGCGTCCTCCTGCGGCAGCCGTCGACCTAGTATCGGTCGGCTCCGGTGGCGTCTTCACTCCCTGCTGCCCGCCGGCACAAGCGTTCCGGTCGGTCGAGGCTCCAGCGGTGGGTGAGGCACGCGGTGGCTCGCCAGTCGGCCACCCCCAAGTTGCGGCAATCGAGCCCGACGAAACTCACTACGGCCTGTTCGACTGGCTCCGTTGAGACCGTATCCGAGTGCGACAGCAGTGACCCCGCGGCAGAAGTCCTGATGGTCAACGGACCGCGCAGTCCTCCTGGCTTCCCCCGCGACTACGGTGGTGATGGCGGAGGCGATCCGTCGCGTGTCCACGAGGAGTACCGCCCCGAGCCCCTCTCTTCGCAGCAGAGGGAAGAGCTTCGCCGCCGTAACATGGATGCACTTCACACTCCTATCGTTGGAGAAACCCCCGAGGCCCGGGCCTTGGAGGAGGTGCGCCTGGCCAACTTGGCTGAGCGCACTCGACCGGAGAATCTCCAGCACGCACTCGACGAGCGTTCTCGGTAGCGAGTTCCTGAATCCAGTCGACGACAACTTTTTCCGCCTCCAATCCAGTCGACGACGATCCAGAATCTCACAGCTGCTGCCCGAATAGCAGAGTCGATTCAGCCTTCCCAGTCGGAGGCTGGTAGGGGTTTGATGCAGATCCGGGCTTTGCTCCGGGCGGCGGGGGAGCAGAACACAGCAGTGTCACAATCTCAGAATAGGATTCATAGTAGATCTGTAATGGCAGACAGAGTTCAGTCGGCTCACAGCCCAAGATCACCTCCAAGGCGTGAGGGACGTGGAGATCGACAGGATCAGTACAGAAACCGTGAGCAGTATGATCGTCGTCGAGTACCCACGCCTCCCCCAAGGAGTGGGTCATACGCGCCTTGGCAACACGATGACAGGCGCCCTCACAGTGGTGGGCGAAGGATTCCAGTCGACCCCGGGAGCCGGGCTTTGACGCGAGATCCATTCTCGTTCAAGGTCTGGTTGACAGGAACAGAGCACACAGAGATGGCCACGATAGAGATTACCCGACCGCCAGCAGGGTGCATGTTTCAGGTCCCGAGTGTTTCAGCAGAGCCATCAGAACAGCAGTGATTCCTCCCAACTTCAGGTTGGCGACTGGAGTCAGCAAGTTCACTGGTGAGTCCAAGCCTGACACTTGACTTGAGGACTACCGAGTGGCTGTGCAGATTGGTGGTGGCAATGATGAAGTGGCCATGAAGCACCTTCCTCTGATGTTAGAGGGCTCGGCCAGAGCGTGGTTGAATCAGTTAGCACCTAGCAGTATTTATAGCTGGGAAGAGCTTGCCCGAGTGTTTGTCAGAACATTCGAAGGTACATGCAAACGGCAAGCAGGGCTAACAGAGCTACAGTCCTATGTGCAGAAGTCGAATGAAACTTTGAGAGATTATATCCAGAGATGGATCACGTTGCACCACACGGTGGAGAATGTGTCTGATCACCAAGCAGTTTGTGCCTTCAAGGAAGGCGTCAAGTATCGAGAATTGAATCTGAAGTTCGGTCGGACCGGAGATATGTCTCTGAGTCGAATGATGGAAATTGCCACCAAGTATGCTAATGGTGAAGAGGAGGATCGGCTCCGGAGTGGCAAGCACAAAACAGTCGCCCACGAAACTGGGGGAGGGAACTCCAGTCGGAAGCAGAAGCGTAAAGCCGAGCCACTGTTCACGGAGAAGCCTTAGCCGTGACTCAAGGAAAGTTCAAGGGGAAGCCCAAAGGGCCATGGAACCCCAAGAAAGTAAAAGATCAAGATGGAAATGATGTGTTGGATTTACCATGCCACATTCACACCAAAAAGGATGAGGAGGGTAATCTCATTTATCCGAAACATACCACTCGACAATGTCGGCTCCTAATCCAGCAGTTCCGAGAGAAACAACCCAAAGAAAAGGAGAAAGAATCAGACAAAGTTGAGGATAAGGAAGAGGACGATGATGGTTACCCCCACGTCAATTCCACTCTGATGATTTTTGCTGATGTTGAGAGCAAGAGTCGACTGAAAGTCATCAACAGAGAAGTGAACATGGTCGCTCCGGCGACGCCCAGTTATTTGAAGTGGTCTCAGACTGCCATTACATTTGACCAGTCTGATCACCCGACACACATAGCCACCCCTGGGAGGCAAGTGTTGGTGGTCGACCCAGTCGTCGAAGGCACTCGGTTGACTAAGGTTCTGATGGATGGTGGCAGTGGCCTGAATATACTGTATGCAGAGACCTTGAAAGGAATGGGCATTCCGATGTCCAGACTCAGTGAAAGCAATATGAGTTTCCATGGGGTTATTCCTGGCAAGAAGGCTGAGTCACTCGGCCAGATCGCCCTCGATGTGGTTTTCGGTGATTCCAAGAATTACCGCAAAGAAAAGTTGACGTTTGAAGTCGTCGATTTCCAGAGTGCTTATCATGCTATTCTGGGCAGGCCGGCTTATGCACGTTTCATGGCTCGACCATGTTACGTTTACCTCAAATTGAAGATGCCTGGTCCTAAAGGAGTGATCACTATCACTGGCAATCGGAAGAAGGCAGAAGAGTGCTTCCAGAAGGGCTCAAAGATCGCCGATGCGCAAATGGCAGTAGTGGAATTGCAGGAGTATCAAAAAAATGCAGATCCGAGTGATTTTTTGCGAGCTAAGAAGCCTGCCACGGATTCAGCATTTCAGTCGTCTGGTGAAACGAAGCCGATTCATATTCACCCGACCGATCCCAATGCTGCTCCGACTCACATTTCGACAACACTCGACTCCAAATAGGAAGAAGCGCTCATCCAGTTCCTCCGTGAGAACTGGGACATCTTTGCATGGAAACCTTCTGACATGCCGGGTGTTCCCAGGGGGCTGGCTGAGCACCGTTTGCGAGTCGGCCCAAAAGTGAAAGCAGTCAAAGAACATCTTCGACGGTCCGCCGTACAGAAGAGAAAAGCAATCGGTGAAGAAGTGGCTCGGCTCCTAGCAGCTGAGTTTATCCGAGAGATTTACCACTCCGAGTGGCTACGCAATGTTGTCATGGTCCCCAAGAAGGACGACTCACTTCGCATGTGCATTGACTTCAAGCATATCAATCGGGCCTGCCCGAAAGATCACTTTCCTCTCCCCCGCATCGATCAAATAGTCGACTCGACTGCAGGGTGTGAGCGCTTGTCCTTTTTGGACACTTATTCCGGGTATCATTAGATCCGACTGTATGGACCCGATGAGATAAAAACAGCTTTCATCACTCCATTTGGGTGCTTCTGTTATGTCACCATGCCATTCGGCCTGAAGAATGCTGGAGCCACATTCATGAGGATGATTCAGAAGTGTTTACTCACTCAAATCAATCGGAATGTGGAAGCATACATGGATGGCATTGTGGTCAAGTCATGTAAAGGTTCCAACCTGTTGGCTGACCTTGCTGAAACTTTTGCCAACCTCAGAAGGTATGATATCAAGCTTAATCCATCAAAGTGCACATTCGGAGTTCCGGGCGGAAAGTTACTCGGATTCCTCATTTCCGAACGGGGGATCGACGCTAACCCAGAGAAAGTTGGTGCCATTCTCCGAATGAAACGCCCTGTGCGTGTGCACGATGTCCAGAAGCTTACAGGTTGTTTGGCCGCCTTAAGTCGATTCATTTCTCGCCTCGGTGGAAAGGCATTGACTCTTTACCGACTGATGAAGAAGTCTGATAAGTTCGAGTGAACTCCTGAAGCTGATGCAGCATTTGCAGAGCTCAAAGCCCTGCTTTCCACCCAGCCGGTGCTTGCTGCCCCAATCAGCAAAGAGCCTTTACTGCTTTACATTGCAGCCACTGGACAAGTCGTCAGTACAATACTTACGGTCGAGCGGGAAGAAGAAGGAAAAGCCTATAAAGTTCAGCGCCCAGTATACTATGTTTCTGAAGTTTTGACTCCATCAAAGCAAAGATATCCACATTATCAGAAGCTTGTTTATGGGATTTATATGACCACGAAGAAGGTTGCACATTATTTCTCTGACCACTCCATTACAGTCGTCAGCGACGCTCCATTATCAGAGATTCTGAACAACAGAGATGCAATCGGTCGAGTGGCAAAGTGGGCGATTGAACTCCTTCCCTTGGATATTAAGTTTGAGGCAAAGAAAGCTATCAAGTCCCAAGCAATAGCAGATTTCCTCGCCGAGTGGATCGAACAGCAACTGCCGACTCAAGTCCACTCGAAGCACTGGACCATGTTCTTTGATGGTTCCAAGATGCTGAATGGTTCCGGTGCTGGGGTGGTACTGGTATCCCTCCTAGGAGACAAGCTCAGATATGTTCTCCAGATTCACTTTGATTCCTCCAATAATGAAGCGGAATATGAAGCACTCTTATATGGGTTACGTATGGCCATCTCGCTTGGTGTCCGTCACCTCACGGTCTACGGTGACTCAGATTTGGTAGTCAATCAAGTGATGAAGGAGTGGGATGTCAGAAGCCCAGCTATGACTGGTTACTGCAATGCGGTGAGGAAGTTGGAAAAGAAGTTTGAGGGGTTAGAGCTCCATCATATACCCCGACTGAAAAATCAAGCAGCCGATGATTTGGCAAAGATAGGCTCCAAGAGGGAAGCCATTCCCAGAAACGTGTTTTTGGAACACATTCATACACCTTCAGTTCAAGAAGATCCTTTCACCGAAGAGCCCCCGCAGCCTAAGAGTGCCACAGATCCGACTGAAGTCGAAGTCCCAGCCGTGGTCGACCTGATCACGTAGGTTTTGGTCATCACTCCCGACTAGACAGTGCCATACATTGCGTATATCCTTAGGAAGGAACTCCTAGAGGATGAAGAAGAGGCTCGACAGATCGTCCGTCGATCCAAAGCCTTTACTATGATAAGAGGACAATTGTTCAGGGAAAGCGTAACCGGAGTCAGCCAGAAATGCATAACACCAGAAGAAGGTCGAGTGATCCTCAACGACATCCACTCGGGGACCTGTGGTCACCATGCGTCCTCTCGGACCATTGTGGCCAAAGCATACCGAGCTGGATTTTATTGGCCACGAGCAAATGAAATGGCGAAAGATATAGTCGACAAATGTGAAGGCTGCCAGTTTTACTCCAATATGTCCCACAAGCCTGCGTCAGCCCTGAAGACTATTCCACTCGTCTGGCCCTTTGCTGTTTGGGGATTGGATATGGTTGGACCCTTGAGGACTGGTAGGAGTGGCTTCACTCATGTGCTTGTAGCAGTCGACAAGTTTACCAAATGGATTGAAGCCAAGCCTATCAAGAATCTTGAAGCCAGTACTGCCGTCAGCTTCATCAGAGAATTGACATTCAGATATGGCGTTCTGCACAGCATCATCACTGACAATGGGTCAAACTTTGATTCTGATGAGTTCAGAGCCTTCTGTGCTTCCCAAGGCACACGAGTCGACTATGCTTCAGTCGCCCATCCCCAGTCGAATGGACAAGCAAAAAGAGCAAATGGCTTGATTCTCAAAGGACTGAAACCCCGACTGATGCGTGATCTCAAGCACGCAGCAGGCGCCTGGGTCGATGAACTTCCATCAGTTCTTTGGGGATTGAGGACAACTCCCAATCGGTCGACTGGCCGAACTCCATTCTTCTTGGTTTATGGAGCTGAAGCTGTTCTAACGAGTGACTTGCTTCACAATGCACCCCGAGTCGAGCTCTTCTTTGAAGATGAAGCAGAACAGGCCCGACAGGACGCAGTCGATCTCCTAGAGGATGAAAGAGAAATGGCCTTAATCCGGTCGACCATTTATCAGCAAGACTTGCGTCGATTCCACGCCAGAAACGTGAGGGGCCGAGCCTTTCAAGAGGGAGACTTGGTTCTTCGAGTGGATCAGCAGAAACCACACAAGCTCGACCCTTCTTGGGAAGGTCCCTTCATTGTCACCAGAGTTCTCCACAATGGAGCATACCATCTTTACAATGTCGAGCATCAGAGAGACGAGCCACGGGCTTGGAACGCGGAGCTGCTCCGCCCCTTTTATACTTAAGTACTCATTCGGATGAGATGTAATAAGAAATACCTTTGTAGTTTGTTTATCAAAGACAAGAGCTTTACAGTCTTCCTAAATGGTTGTTGTTGCTTTTGTTTGCGTCTGAAATCCCCCAGTGGGTGACTTTGCCGCGAATCCGTTTCACCTAAAGTTTGAAAAATCCTACCGAGTGATGAGCAAGCCTCTCACTCGGGGGCTTAGCCGTGAATCCGTTTCGCCTAAGTTTGAAAAAACCTACCGAGTGATGAGCAAGCCTCTCACTCGGGGGCTTAGCCGTGAATCCATTTCGCCTAAGTCTGAAAAAACCTACCGAGTGATGAGCAAGCCTCTCACTCGGGGGCTTAGCCGTGAATCCGTTTCGCCTAAGTTTGAAAAAACCTACCGAGTGATGAGCAAGCCTCTCACTCGGGGGCTTAGCCGCGAATCCATTTCGCCTAAGTCTGAAAAAACCTACCAAGTGATGAGCAAGCCTCTCACTCGGGGGCTTAGCCGCGAATCCGTTTCGCCTAAGTTTGTAAAATCCTACCGAGTGGTGAGCAACCCTCCCACTCGGGGGCTTAGCTACAGTCCAGTACTCGCCTAAGTTTGTAAAATCCTACCGAGTGGTGAGCAACCCTCTCACTCGGGGGCTTAGCCGCGAATCCGTCTCGCCTAAGTTTGAAAAATCCTACCGAGTGGTGAGCAACCCTCCCACTCGGGGGCTTAGCTGCAGTCCAGTACTCGCCTAAGTTTGAAAAATCCTACCGAGTGGTGAGCAACCCTCCCACTCGGGGGCTTAGCAGCAGTCCAGTACTCGCCTAAGTTTGAAAAATCCTACCGAGTGGTGAGCAACCCTCCCACTCGGGGGCTTAGCTGCAGTCCAGTACTCGCCTAAGTTTGAAAAATCCTACAGAGTGGTGAGCAACCCTCCCACTCGGGGGCTTAGCTGCGGTCCAGTGCTCGCGTAAGTTTGAAAAATCCTACCGAGTGGTGAGCAACCCTCCCACTCGGTGGCTTAGCTGCAGTCTAGTACTCGCCTAAGTTCGAAGTCCATCCCTATCCGCAAGGACGACGAGGTGCAGGTCGACTGCAACTTTCTCCTTCGGAGCTGCGCCACAAGTACAACATGCGCTCCACCCTTATCCGCAAGGACGACGAGGTGCGGGTCGACTGGAGCATCAACCTCAGAGCTACATCTCAAGCACAAAGATTATTCCGTGTGAAGAACAAATTCCACTCGAAGACAAATACAAGCATATTCAGAAATAAATCAAGTTCAGATAAATCCTAAAGTCCAAGACCACGGATCAAAGTACTCGGGCATTCAGCCCGAAGGAGTTTAACGGTTACAAAATCACTCGGCATTCCGAGGCAAATTTAAGGCAGAGCATAAAAGTTTGTTCACTCCGCAGGAGGAGGGCTGGCAGGCTCGATGAATTCGTCCAGGTCGATCCCGTCAGCGATCCGAGTGGCGGCAGCAATGAAAGTCTCCATGAAGGACTGGAAGTCGTGCCTCTTGGTGTTAGCAACTTTAATCGCCGTCAGCTTCTCTTCCCGAGCTTCTCGACAGTGGACGCGAACCAGAGATAGAGCCACATCAGCGCCGCACCGGGCAAAAGACTTCTTCCATTCTTGAATTCGACTGGGAGCTTCATTGAGCCGAGCCATCATAGACTCGAGGTCATTCTGAAGTGTTGCCATGGGCCAGAGAGTTGTGTCAATCCGCGACATTGCGACTTTCAGTCGGGCGAGATAATCGACAACACCAGTGATGCGGGATTCCAGTCGGAGCACGTTCATGGCAGCTTCATCCTTCACTGGAGAGTTGATGGGGTCCAAGCTTGGTTCAATTCGCTCGGTCTCTTCCTCGAAGTCCCGGCAAAACTCTGCATACACAAAGGGTAAGCCAATGATCATATGTCAAGTCAACAAGAACAAACTAGTCGGATCAAAGGAAACACCTTCAAGCATGACGAACAACTTCTTAGCAAGGCTTCCCAGATAATTCTCCAGATCGTTCCTCCTGCGGGCAATACCTTCCATCTTCTCGTTCAGATTTTCCTTGTCCTTCTTCAGGCGAGTCGCTTCCTTATTGGCTTCGTCAAGGGCAGTTTTCAGCCTGGAGTTTTCTTCCTCCAATTTGCCGACTGAAGCCAACTTCTGTTCAGCGAGCGCGGTTTTCCCATCAGCTTTTTTCTGCGCGGCCGCCAGATCTTGATCCTTTTTCGCCAGACCTTGGTTTAGTTTCTCTGAAAGAAATAATGTTGGATTCAGAAAAAGCAGAATGAAATCCGGTTCAGGGAAAACTCCGTCGACAGGTCTTCCTTACCAGCGGCGTCATCCTTGGCTTTCTGTAGTTCTGTCTTGGCCAGCTCCAGATCGAGGTTGAGCTGAATCTGCTGCTTCTCCAGGTCAGCAAAACGAGCTCCAAGATCACAAGATTTCTGCAACCAAAGAACAGGTCAGTCGACTGGTGAAAAGATTAGTTATTTCGGAGAGGTAAAAGGATAAAGCCAACAAATTCTAAGACTACTACCGAATCAAACATCCAACAGTAGTCTCGGGGACTACACCCAGTGGGTGCACTTAGCGTGCCCCCACTGGTTCAGTTTACACTCGACAAGTCCTGTCCAGCATGAGTGCAAAAAAAAAACAGTCTTCAGACCATAGTCGACTGCCAGCAGCCGACCACGGTCTCGAGGACTACACCCACTGGGTGCACTCAGTGTGCCCCCACTGGTTCAAAGTTCCACTCGACATGGCCCGACCAGACCGAGTGAAGAAATTCAAATTCTGATGCTCAGACCATAGTCGACTGCCCGCAGTCAATTATGGTCTCGGGGACTACACCCAGTAGGTGCACTCAGCGTGCCCCCACTGGTCAAAAGATTCAATCGACAACAACATTATCAACTCAAAGTGCGAATCTGTTCAGTGAGAAATCAAAACACCCAGTGGGTGTACAGATGCAAGGCGCAGACAGATGCAAAGATTCTTGGAAAGAAAGTTTTCAGGTACCATATCCTAACAGAACAAGCCAGAGGAGTCAGTCGACGATCTACTAACCTGGACGTTGCTCTGGAGAGCAGAGCTGGCATCATAAGCAGCTTGGCTGGCTTCCCGCACCATCTTCATCTTCTCCATCATAATGCCCGCCTGGCGTATAGCCTCTTTTGCAGCACCCACTTGGTCCTCTGGGACGTGATGTGTAGCAAAAAGTGAAGGTGGATCGGTGGGAGTCTGTGCAGCTGACGAGGAAGGCCGAGCACTCGACAACGGTATGGCGAAGGAGACGGAAGTCCGATTGGCATCGCCGGCATCCTGAATTACCGGTTCCGCCACCGGTGTCGATTGAAGCGTCTTGCCAGCGGACGTTTTCCTGTTTCTTCTCCCCAAGGGCCTCTGTGGCTCGTCCTCGTCGTCGTCGGGGAGGTCAATGATGTTGAGGGCTATAAAAAGATCAGTCGCCAAAGTTTCATCACCCGATTGGATATATCACAGTTCAATCGACAAATCGAAGATAAAATCACGAGGATTGTACCCGGATTGGAGGTCACCGCATCTTCCATTTCCTCATCCTCGTTCTTATAAGCAGAGGTCCCAGAGGTAGCGGCACTGCCAGTTTCAAGATTCATTCGGTCAAACCAAGGGAAAAATAAACAGCATAGAACGTCAAGTAAAAGCGAAAGAAGAACACTCACGCAGAAGCAACGGGAACGTCAATCTTGATTCTCGGCAGCGCCTTCCGAGTCTTCTGCACTACAACCTTGGACTGCTTTGGAGCTTTTTCAGTTGGTGCCGAAGAGGACATCCGAGGACGCTTTGACGACTGCCCGGTCTGAACAGTCGCCTTGTCACGGGCGCTCGCCGGGTCGTGAGTAAGTTTGGATCGCCTTTCCCTGCGGGGAGGAGAGTCGACCTCTTCTTCGTCACTCGGGTCGTTGCTCTCCTCGTCCCCCTCTCCGTCGGAATGCCACTCGCTGCTTTCACCTCCGCTTGCCTCCCCCTCCGGGTCCTACTCCTGCTCTCCGTTGGGCATCGAATACATTTCAGTAAGGGCCTAGAAGAAAACAAGCAAGACAAAGTTAGTCGGTGAAGCATAAACAGTTGCATGTTAAATCAAGATGACACTCAGTAATTCGGAATCGGACCTTGTCTGGTTCGTAGGATTGGTCAAGTGGAGGGATTCTCCTGGCTCCTCTGGGGTTGTCCTTATTGCCAGTGATACTCCTCAACCACTTCTCCATTGTATCCTCGTCGACTTCTTCTGGGTGCACCCGAGTGGAATCTTCAATGCCCGAATACATCCACGTCGGATGGTCGTGGGCTTGAAGTGGCTGAATGCGTCGTTTGAGGAAGACTTCCAGCAGATCCATTCCAGTTACACCCTCACGGATGAGATAGACCACTTGCTCAACCAGCACTTTCACCTCCGCTTTCTCCCCTGAAGTCACTTTCAAGGCGGAGGGCTTCTCTACGCGAACCATAGAAAAAGGAGGAAGTCCAGTCGACTGACCTAGAGTCGGCTGGTCTTTGCAGTAAAACCAGGTCGACTGCAACCCTCGTACTGACTCAGGAAGAATTATGGATGGGAAAGAGCTCTTACCCCTCATCTAAATACCAAGACCCCCACACATCTGGATCACTTGAGTCCTTTCGTCACTCGGGTTGGCCTTTTTGACCGACTGGGAGCGACACGTGAAAATGTGCTTGAAGAGACCCCAGTGTGGTCGACAACCCAAGAAGTTTTCGCACAGAGACACGAAAGCAGCAAGATATATGATGGTGTTGGGGGAAAAGTGATGAAGTTGTGCTCCAAAGAAATTCAAGAAAGCCCGAAAAAAAGGATGTGGAGGCAGAGAAAATCCACGGTCGACGAGAGTGGCAAGGAGGACGCACTCACCCTCCCGCGGTCGAGGTTCGGTCTCATCCTTCGGGAGCCGCGCCGATCCGTGAGGAATCAGCCCCTCCTTCGCCAGATCGTCAAGGTCATCCTGACTGATCGTCGACCGGATCCAGTCGCCCTGGATCCAGCCGCGCGGCAAACCGGACCGCGACGAGGATCCGCCCCGGCTGGACTTTTTCCCCTTCGCCTTCGCCGTTGCCTTCTTCGTGCGCTCCAGAGCCACCGTCTTTTCTTTCCCCATCACCGCGGACGGAGCTCGAGCGGAACGGCGGCGCTGGAGGAGGAGCAGGCGCAGTGGGGAAAACTGAGAAGAGAGAAGAAGAATGAGGACGCACTGTTCAAAAACCCCGGTCCGGCGCCTTATATGGGGTTGCTTCCGAGTGACTGACCTGTAGGCCCGGGCAATCTTATCAATCCCGCAATAGTCACGCGCATGATACGTGGCAAAAAAGGCGGCGCGGGAATCGAGGCGGCCTTGCCTTATCCAGCCCGATTACTGCGGCCTCCTCCGCCCCGCGCGCTTCCCGAAATTCGAATCCCGCGAGATTCGCGGGCAGCAGAACAACTTGTCAGACGGAAGATCTCCACCACATTAGCACTCGGACCTCTTCCAGCGAAAGTTCACTCGACAAAACCAGGAATGGATCAAGGCGACTGAAAAAGAAGTTGGTGTCACCACGTCGGTTCGTTGATCCAAAACAAGACACACCCGAAGCGCGAAAAATGAGTCGGAAGTATTTTCAACTCCTTCTCCACTCAAACCCTGATCCATTCGGGGGCTAATGACGAGGACATGTACCTAGGGTAGGGTCACAGGCCTGACCTAAATACCCTCCCCAAGGACATCACTCTAAAGTCAGAAGCATTCGAGGGGTACCATCACCCACTCGACCAGAAACATTTCCACTCGGAGGAATCAAGATCACTCGACCGTAACAAGAAACACTCGACGGACAGAAGACCTAAAGTCACTCTACACAGCAACGGACGAGCATTAACTCCTAGACTTAATAGCCATTTATAACACTTTATTACGGATGTTACCAGTAACGCCCCCCTCTTGATGTACCTTAAATCCCTTGTAACGTGGGCTGGCCGGGGTCCTGGCGCACTCTATATAAGCCACCCCCCTCCACATGCACAAGGGTTCGCACCCCCTGTAACACACACGCATATAATCCAGTCGACCGCCTCCGGGCTCCGAGACGTAGGGCTGTTACTTCCTCCGAGAAGGGCCTGAACTCGTAAAACTCGTGCGTACAACTTCTCCATAGCTAGGATCTTGCCTCTACATCCCTACCCCCCCATTCTACTATCAGACTTAGAACCACGACACTATGTGCCCGTAGATTTTATTGTTCTTGATATAGATTGCAATCCTTCATGTCCTATTATTCTTGGTAGACCTTTTCTTAGAACGATTGGTGCAATTATTGATATGCAGGAAGGGAATATTAGATTCCAATTTCCATTAAATAAAGGCATGGAACACTTCCCTAGGAAGAAAATAAAATTACCATATGAATCTATTATGAGAGCCACTTATGGATTGCCCACCAAAGATGGCAATACCTAAATCTATCCTTGCCTTTATGCCTAGCTAGGGGCGTTAAACGATAGCGTTTGTTGGGAGGCAACCCAATTTTATTTTTAGTTTTTTGCTTTTTGCTTCTGTTTAGGAATAAATTTTTGATCTAGCCTCTGGTTGGATGTGTTTTTATGTTTTAATTAGTGTTTGTGCCAAGTTAAACCTATAGGATCTTCTTGGATGATAGTTATTTGATCTTGCTGAAAATTCCAGAAACTTTCTGTTCATGAATAATTGTTAAAAATCACCAGAATGTGATAAAATATTGACTCCAATTGCTGCTGATCAATAAACAAATTGTCTAGGTCGTCCTATTTTGGCTGATGTTTTGGAGTTCCAGAAGTTTGCGTTAGTTACAGATTACTATAGACTGTTCTGTTTTTGACAGATTCTGTTTTTCGTGTGTTGTTTGCTTATTTTGATGAATCTATGGCTAGTAAAAGAGTTTATAAACCATAGAGAAGTTGGAATACAGTATTTTTAACACCAATATAAATAAAGAATGAGTTCATTACAGTACCTTGAAGTGGTCTTTTGTTTTCTTTCGCTAACGGAGCTCACGAGATTTTCTGCTAAGTTTTGTGTTGTGAAGTTTTCAAGTTTTGGGTGAAAGATTTGATGGATTATGGAACAAGGAGTGGCAAGAGCCTAAGCTTGGGGATGCCCATGGCACCCCCAAGATAATCTAAGGACACCAAAAAGCCAAAGCTTGGGGATGCCCCGGAAGGCATCCCCTCTTTCGTCTACTTCCATCGGTAACTTTACTTGGAGCTATATTTTTATTCACCACATGATATGTGTTTTGCTTGGAGCGTCTTGTATGATTTGAGTATTTGCTTTTTAGTTTACCACAATCATCCTTGCTGTACACATCTTTTGAGAGAGACAACATGATTCGGAAATTATTAGAATACTCTATGTGCTTCACTTATATCTTTTGAGTTATATAGTTTTTGCTCTAGTACTTCACTTATATCTTTTAGAGCACGGTGGTGGATTTGTTTTATAGAAACTATTGATCTCTCATGCTTCACTTAGATTATTTTGAGAGTCTTAATTATCATGGTAATTTGCTTAAATAATCCTAATATGCTAGGTATTCAAGATTAGTAAAAACTTTCTTATGAGTGTTTTGAATACTAAGAGAAGTTTGATGCTTTATGATTGTTTTGAGACATGGAGGTAGTGATATTAAAGTTGTGCTAGTTGAGTAGTTGTGAATTTGAGAAATACTTGTGTTGAAGTTTGCAAGTCCCGTAGCATGCACGTATGGTAAACGTTATGTAACAAATTTGAAACATGAGGTGTTCTTTGATTGTCCTCCTTATGAGTGGCGGTCGGGGATGAGCGATGGTTTTTTCCTACTAATCTATCCCCCTAGGAGCATGCGCGTAGTGCTTGGTTTTTGATGACTTGTAGATTTTTGCAATAAGTATGTGAGTTCTTTATGACTAATGTTGAGTCCATGGATTATACGCACTCTCACCTTTCCATCATTGCTAGCCTCTTCGGTACCGTGCATTGCCCTTTCTCACATTGAGAGTTGGTGCAAACTTCGCCGGTGCATCCAAACCCCGTGATATGATACGCTCTTTCACACATAAACCTCCTTATATCTTCCTCAAAACAGCCACCATACCTACCTATTATGGCATTTCCATAGCCATTCCGAGATATATTGCCATGCAACTTTCCACCATTCCATTTATCATGACACGTTCATCATTGTCATATTGCTTTGCATGATCATGTAGTTGACATAGTATTTGTGGCAAAGCCACCGTTCATAATTCTTTCATACATGCCACTCTTGGTTCATTGCATATCCCGGTACACCGCCGGAGGCATTCATATAGAGTCATACTTTGTTCTAGTATCGAGTTGTAATCATTGAGTTGTAAATAAATAGAAGTGTGATGTCATCATTTTCTAGAGCATTGTCCCAAGTGAGGAATAAAAAAAAAGAGAAAGGCCATAAAAAAAGAGAAGGCCCCAAAAAATGAGAGAAAAAGAGAGAAGGGACAATATTACTATCCTTTACCACACTTGTGCTTCAAAGTAGCACCATAATCTTCATGATAGAGAGTCTCTTGTTTTGTCACTTTCATATACTAGTGGGAATTTTTCATTATAGAACTTGGCTTATATATTCCAACTATGGGCCTCCTCAAGTGCCCTAGGTCTTCGTGAGCAAGCAAGTTGGATTCATATAGAGTATATATGTCCCACCAATGAAAAGAAGGCACCGTGTATGAATCAATGAAATAGCCAGCAATTGCTGGACATTTTCAAAAAAAGAAGAAGAAGGAACCGTGTAGTTCTTCTTCCTCTCTCAGCCCATCCACCCCCAAATAGTTTGCTTTGTTTTCCTATCTCGTTCGACCACCGTCGCCTCGCGTCTGTTCCGTCCATGTCATTGCTTCATATACCAAATCAGCGTCCAGTTCCGCTATCTCGTCCGCCACCTCCCTAGTGTAGCCCTCCTATGTAGATTCCTTATGCCCCTTCATCCATGGCTAGTCGTGGCAGCATCGGTCATGTCGGTGGTGACCTCGAAACCAGCCTCGGAGAGCTCGTTAGGGCCACTTGGTTAGTCATTAGTATGTGGTGGTGGATGAAATGGTTGGTTACATCAAATTGAAGAGATGTTTTATAGTGAACGAAATATATTAGTCGTTTCTTTGGTGAGATCAATGATTTGCATTTGTTCCCTTTTTCACCAGGAAATAACGATTCATGCTCACTACTTATTTAATTCTATGTAGTCATTCTTCGAGGTTTGACATAAAACGATCCATATCAAAGTCCAAGTCTAGATACTACAACTGTTGAAGGTCATGCCTACTATTCAGATCTAGAAGTCAGGCAGTGTGGGATGTATTTCTGTCTGTATATGTACCATCGTTCTGTCTTTTGGGTGTTTGCCTCAGGTTAACTTTATCTATCATTTTGATGTGGCCTTTGGCTGACCTATGGGACGTTCTCGGGATACCCTGGTTCCCATTGCGCTGGCAATCACCCTCACCAGCCCGGCAGGGAAGCCCAAAACCCACAACAATTCAAAGACTGCGGGCACCCGCTACTGGTGTGGCGGAGTGCACCTACCCTGCCAGTTACAACTTACAAGAGCATCCTGAGAGCAAGACCAACGTTGGGTCAAGACCGGGTGCTAAGGATTTTTAGCACCCATTAAGGCCGGTGCTAAACGTTGTAGAGGCCGGTGGTAGATGAAAAATCTCAAGAATCGGTTCCAACCCAGGAACCGAGTCTAGAGTAGGGTCCTATGGTTAAAGCTAGACGCACCTCCTCCCCACGGCAAAGTAGAAGAATACTATAAAGCTAGATGCATCTTTGTCGGCGGCGCCATCATCGAAAGTAGGGGGAGATCAGCGGTGGAGGTGCACGACTCAGTCATGATGGGATCTCTCCAGGCCGTCGCACTTGCTTCCCCTGTCTGGTGGTCGTGACTCGTGCGCCTGTCCGGAGACTACGTGCCTCCTTGGTCCTTGCTCGATGGTAAACGTGCCTCGACGCCTCTGCCGGCTAGTGACCACACACCTTGATGTCTCCTTTGCCCGGCGGCCTCGAATTCCACCGGGATAAAGGGTGGATTCGGTGGAAAAGTGGAACGAGCAGAGAAACTATTCTTACATGTGGGGCCTCGACTCGGTGCTATGAAATGTGTACATTGAGAGTGCAGCGTTTTGGCGCTGAGGCTACATGGAACCATTTTTTGAAACATTCAAAACATTCACATTTCAAAATTTCAAGATATTAGGAAAATAAATCTGAATTTGGCATATGGATGTATACTACATGTGTGTAAAATTTCATGAGAAAATACATTGATTTGCGAGCTGCACAAAAAAGTGAAAATCGTTGGTTTTATATGAAGTAGTGAAAATACATTGATTTGCAAGCTACACGCACTGTTCACTGTGTTCAAAATCACTAATTTGCCTTTTCGTGTAACTCGTGTGTCAATGTATTTCGTCATGAAAATTTGCATACATGGAGTATACATCCGTATGATACTGTGAATTTTTTTTCAGAATTTTTTAGTCACTAGTACAAATGCCCGTGCGTTGCACCGGGCGAAATATTAAACATAACTTGCTCCATACACCATTATGCAACACTTTTTAATTCAATTTTTGCAAACGTTAGAAATAAGGTTATTTCCTTTTGGACCATGAAATTTGGACGTACCCTAGCAATACTTGTCATGACCCATTTCAGCTCCCCGATGAAAGAGTAGTTGTCTATTGAATAGTCTTTCAATCAATTTTTTTTTGTTATTCAGAAAAACATGAATATATATATTTATTTTGAGAAGGTGTTTTTTTATTTTCAAGAATACTTTTTAAAATGGAATCATTTCTATGGTGACGGACATTTTTTGGAATATTATATTTCATTTGTAATTTATTTTGCACTGTTTTTTGGGCTTGGCCCATTGAAAGACTTGACCGACACACACAAGCAGTACATGCTATTGAAAGAAATTTTCTGTTTATATAGAAACTCAATCTGCACTTGTTACAGTAAAAGCGAAAGAGGAAACACATAAAACCAATGACAAACAACTATAAAATAACTATTCATCAAGACAGTACATGACACGGTAGTGCTTGCGATTTCCACAATATTATCATTTCAGAACCCACAAACATCAAATTTTAAAGCACTCCATTAACTCTTATAATTGGCAACCCAAAAAATGTATATCCTTGGAAGCTCCAAAAGAATTTACATGTGGTGAAGAACTTCTTAAGTGATGTCTTAAGTACAAACCAAACTCCAGCTTTGCTTTCTAAAAAAAAAACTCCAGCTCATTGTCTCCCTGCTGCTCACCGCCTGTTAACTGTTGGCTGCTAGAATTCTCTTTGAAAAATCACCTTCCACCGATTGGGCTCCCTACACAAGCATATTGGTAGGAAAACAATATTACTTATGCGTTTAGATGTCAAAAATGGGAGACATAACTCTGGTGTAGCCGCCTCAGGCGATGGACGGCTCGACGGATGTTCTTCTTTCGCCGGTGAACTCGACATTGTACGGCTCGACGGATGGTTTTCCTCCGCCGGCGACATAGGACGTTACTCTGAAAGTTGCAATGCGACAGGATTTGATGGAGATTCTGGTTGAGGGACGTGGCATGATGGTTGAGGATCCTTCCCCACCATATTTCCACATCTGAGAAACATTTTTGATAATAGTTGTGGCCACGGTAATCTTCTTATTCCACCTTTGGGTCTCTTTGATTCAAAATCTTTTCATGGAAAATTCAGAGGGTTGAGTTCATATGATTGTTTTTCTATGGGCCGCACCTATTTGTATGAGTGAATTAATCCTATAAAAAAGCTGTACAAATTCTTTTGCACTACATTTCTTTGGAATTTTTTTATTTGACCAACCTCTTGGAACGACCCTTCATTTTCTTTTAGAGCATCTAACTAAAATAGCTCGCTTGCAAATTTAATGAACAATCAAATGAGAAAATGTCACATCTGAACCAAAGGAATACAACTTTGTTCACATACTGTAAGGGGATCTTGTGATGGCATTGAATGGAACTAAATTTTGCCGTGCATACAGAGCAGATGTTTGTTCGTGCATTTGGAAAGCAAGTCGGGTCATGGGAATGATGATGGATGATGCTAAGAGGAAAAATAGATCAATAGGGAGAAAAATTAATGGCAAAGCATTCTCAGTAGAAAGTGTCAGTAAAAACATAGAATTGAACCAGAACAAAAGTTAACTATGCATGTAGTGTCTCCCCAAGCATTCACATGCATAGCTGAAAATGTAGTGTGAGTACTTGCCAAATGCGAATGATCCATAAACAAATATGTATTGGTTGAACTATATGACAAAACACACATCTTAAAATATTTTTTTTCTCAACATGCATACATATTGTGGCTTTTGATCTCATCAGAGTGAGGACGGTGGACGAGCTTCAGTAGCAGACGGCCGTTCAGACATTGCTACGATCTGCCGTTGCTAACTTTCATTGCTTTCCTGACCCCATGATTCTGAATATGCATGTCATAGCAGAAAGTAATATGTTCAGTACAGGTGAACTAAATCAACACATCTATCTTTTTAAGGTATAGGAAAAATGCCCGTGCGTTGCAACGGGAGAATTTTTTTTAAATAAATTCATATGGATGGTCCACGACCATATGTATGTGGCAGAGAAATCCAAGAATTCTCAAGCGTGAACATTCACTGGTCTGTCTTCATTAGCTTCCCAGGCAACCTCATAAATTTGAAGCATTTTCTCGTTTAGTATGAGCTCAAAGAAAAAATTTAGTTCACACGCATATTATTTATCCCAATTTCCAGCAAATCCTTTCATATTCTACATACTGCTAAAAGCTAACTACCGAACGAACATACTCATTCTCCAGAACTAAACTCAACCAAATTACAGTGCAAAACAACAATTTTGTAACATGTACATGTTTGTATTGAATGGAACATCCTTGTGATTTTCCCATGTTTCTGTTAGTCTTTATGTAGAACTTTCACCTTGTGTATGCCACGTGACTGCCCTACACTCTTGCTTTGGCTCCATCACTTTATTTCACTCCAGTTTACTCTGTTGTCACATGGCTGCCTTGTATAGCTCCAGTAATCTAGAATCCACCATGTGAATTTGGGAGCTCACCGTGGAACAACGCGCTCTATAGCTTCACTGCAACGCCTCGTCATGCTCCGTGATGGTGCCGCTGCTCCATGCCATTTCAAATGATTAGCCTCTCATTGTTTTATATAGCCATAACTTATTTCTTATCCATGAAAGCTAAAATATGATACAGTATAGTTTATTTTTTATTACCTTGCATGACACCGTGTCTTTCGAAATATGAACATTGGTAGAGAAAATTACTTTATGATCTCCGCCAAACATTACAGCAAACACGTGTTATACAACTGAAATCAAAATATGTACCTTAGCAGCAAAAGGCCCATGATTCTGAATCTGTGGCTGGCAGAGAATATAGTTTTCATCAGAATCTACAATGGTGATATATTTTCAGAAACATAAACGCTGTACTTGCCAACCTATATTAACAAGTTGACTATTACAGATTCACTTTATGCTTGCAAAGAGCCTTTCAAATAATCTTTATCAGTTTGTCTAGCTCTATCAAGGCACAGTCCAACTCCCCTCTCGAGATCTGTATAAATGATCCATTAGCTAGCAAACAACTTGTATATTGCTGGGCATATTTTTAGAATCAAACTTTTTAGTAAAAACCCTACAAAAGCCTTGGGCCTTCCTCAATTTCATAGTCTACGGTTTGTTAACTGAAAGTGAAGATAGATGCTGGGTCGGGACCAGCTGAAACTTGGATCAGAAAGCAAGTGGAATGAAACATCAATCTATCCTAAGCCGTTTGAGGTGATGGAGTTCTGAGCCGCTGCTCGCTGAAGGTTGATGATATTACTGGACGTTCAGTTGTCTGAAGCAAAGAATCTTCTTTCAACCCTTTCTCAAAAGGCAAATCAATGTGACCACATGAACAAGAGATAGAAAATGAGAAACTTACAATCAAGATGTGGGTTGTGTCAGTCAGGCTTGTGCTGCGCATTGGTAGGTGGCGGCGCCAAAGCTGGGGCAGGGGAGTCTGCGCCTCCACTCTGTCACGTGATATGCACCGGACGTCACCAAACGATCTCCAGCGACACTCATTCCTTCACCAGTGTCACTGGCAGGCCACCGATGACAACTGTCTGTGGTAAGAGGTGCAGACCCAATCCTCGGCCTCCAACACAAAATCGATCCATCACAAATGCTACGAAAATAAGCAGCATAATTTTTCTGACACTTGAATTCAAAAACTACTAAAACCAAATTCATGTTGCTATTTGGACGCACAAATACTCTGTATCAACTAATGCATTGTGCATGGAAAACGGGGAATTACCTCTTGTTACAACCAGGAGCTTCAGGATTTACTTTGCTTGTTAATTCCACCGACTACATTGGTGTAGCTCTCTTCCTTGCCGGGTCTATTCCTCTGCTGCTGCATGAGAATAAACAACAGTAAGCGATCTAGCCAATGTGAAGTCATCGTTTTACTTGCACCTATCTTAAATCGGAAGTGAAAAAGAAACTCAACTATGCACATTAGCAGAAATCATCGTCAACAAAGCCATAATGTACTGCCATGGGAAACAACACCAAATAAAGCATCATCAGTTCATATATGTAAGAAAAAAATATGCTAGCAAGCAACAGTGCTGCTCCCCGAAACTGTAACCGTCGAGTCCCGCGAGATACATAACCAGCCACCATTGTTTCGTCGCTTTGCTCGCACATCAGACACACACACCTTTGCCCAAACATCAGGGAAAGGTTTGGGCGCTGTCATCCTTGAATCTAGGGACAACCAAAAATAACAGATCAATCTCCATGCCCAACATAATTTGCAAAATCAAGTGAGTATTTCCTCTGTCGATCTCCTCGCTCTGCTCAACTACGGGAGCCGGCAGAGCCAGACAGGGGAACTTGTGTGCGCAAACGTCAACTCTATAGCAGGTCATGAGCCAGCGAGCAGCGCCCCGAGGAAGTGGAGATGGATGTACCAGGGAGAGGCAGCGGTATCCTTGCGCACAGCAGCACAAGGCGGTGGCGGAGATCCTGGGGGAGGCACAGAGGTGGCGAGGTCAGTCCTCGGCGGGTTCGCGCACAATTGGGTGTCCACCGGCGGGCAGCGTGCTCCAAGGAGCCGGCAGGCGAGGCTCCGGCAAGGATATTGACCGGCGTCGAGGGACTACGATGGTATATATAATATATAATATATATATCTAGCATGCCTCTGCATGTTTAGAAGTTCAGTTCCGTCCAGATGGATCAGAACCCACCAGCAATTACTGAATTTTGTTTTCTCTGCTCAGAGAACAACACTACCTGAATGAATTGCTGACAGTTCCAGTGCTTTGTTCAACGTACAAAGCCGTACGCACAATTCATCGTACGCATAGCAATTTCGTTGTTCAACAGACCAACCACACAACATGGGTGTCTACAATCACAAGAAGGCAACAATATCTAAACTGACGTACTTCGCAACAATATCTAAACTGACGTACTTCGCAGCAATATCTTCACCTCTGAACTCCATATTAGAAGGTACACAGAGAAACGGGGGACAGAAAAATAACTCAAAACAGGGGTTAAGGGGATACATACCTCTGCTGTAGCCGACGCAGGCGACATTGGACGGATCGACGGCTGTTCTTCTACCTCCGGCAAACTCGGCGCTTCTTCTACCTCCGGCGAACTCGGCGCTTCTTCCTGCATTGAACTCGGTGTCGACGTTGGATGCTTCGTCCAAAATTGACCTGATGGCTATTCGAGCCGAGGACCCTCCCTTCTTATAGCAGCCGACAACAATCCGGGTCGGCAGCTCCATTGATTTGCGTTGGACAAGGACACGGACTGCAATCCATCCAAATCGATTTGTGTTGGACAAGGAGACTGCAATTCCATCCAAATCATACACAGGGGCAGATGCAGAGGTTGAGAAGGTTACGTCGGGGGAGCGTGCTCGCCGCCGGCGCTGGACGACAACGTACCCAACCTCAGCTGTGCCGGCGGATGGGAGGGGGAAGCAGGGTGGCGGCAAGACGGAGTGGAAGACCGGCCGCGCGTGGCGGCGGCGGCTGTACCGTGCACATTGAGGAGAGGCCGTGCTCATGTGTTTCTTTTTTTAGTCAACTGCTCGCCCGTGCGTCGAAGGTTTGCTTGCTCGTCTATTTTCCTTTTTCCCCAGGCCTAATAAAAAGTAACGGCCCAAGCGTTAACGGAAGAACATAGCCAAGCCCGTGAGCGAAAGAACATTCTAATAAGGAATTTTGACGAAATCTTTAGTGTGTACCTCAAATTAGTACCACCTCATTTATATTACTATTTTGTCTATACAAATCGTGAAATCGTATTATGACATGAGAAGAAAACGTATTGTGACGGTGAACCCACGAAGTCAATCCGTGCTTTATTATTAGGGAGAGATTAAAACATTTTAGAAACAATTCTCAAAAAAAAAAACGAGCTCCATGTCTCGAGCACCAATAAGGCATTTCTGGTACATTGCAGCGATTTTGTTTTTGGCTTGCACCGATACATTGGCCTTGCTTTAAGGATCTACAGCGGGATTAGCGATCGAGCTGGTACACGCGAAAGCCGGCCGTATCCGGCAGGTCCCTCCTCCGGAGCGCATCGGATCTCCATCTCGCGACCTTGTGGCAGAGGTGGTCCGGCCAGAATTGGCTCCCATCCTCGATGTGCATCTCCTCGAGCACCATGGCGTTCTCCACCAGGAACTTGGCCAGCGGCACCTGGAAGCAGTTGAGCTCCTTGGACTTGAACTGCAGCGTCACCTTCCGCAGGCTCGTCGTCAGGCAGCTGAACTCGCAGTCGTCGGTGAAGGCGTCCGCAAGCTCCGAGACCCCGCCGAACTCCACGTCGTCGCGATGCTCGGAGCACATGGGCGCGAGCCTATTGAATCTCTCCACGGACTGGGCGAAGGGCCCCCCGGGTGGTGCCTGCATCTGCCGATCGTAGTCGTAGTCGTATGCCATGTTTAGCCTCAGCCGGAGCTCCGACATCGCCGGGCAGGAGCGGAGCAGCGTCGCCACTGCGTAGTCCGCGTTGATGTCCATTTACTTGAAGCTTCCGTCTACTTCGAGGAGCTTCAGGTTCGGGAAGGTTGGCAGGATGACCTCGTCGTCGGAGACAATTTCCTCGATGCCGTTGATGTGCAGCTTCAGGGCCCTCGTGCTGGAGAAGCTCGCGAGCATGCGCGCCGCAGGCTCGGGCTTATAAAAGTCCCGCTCGCGGCGATTGGTGTCGAGGTCGACTTGTGCCAGCCCCGATGTCAGCGAGAGATTGACGGGGAACCCCTTGTAGCGGAAGGAGCGCAGGCTCGGCATGTCGAGCTGTATGCCGATGTCGCGGGAATCTTTGAGCTCCTCCAAGGAGACACTGACCACGAGCACCAAGGCGGTGACCGTCCGGCAGCGGAGGCGAAGGGGCAGATTGGAAGGCTTGGACCTGGAGTAGGAACCCTCGGCGGAAGCGGAACCCGGCGGCTTCTTAGTGACGTTCACCAGCGCAAGTCTGGTTAGCGCCGGCGCGGCGTCGATCACGGCCTGGAGATACCCCTCCAGGTAAGTGCAGTCGCGCAGGGACAGATCCGTGAGCCGCGGGAAAGCGAGGCGCGCGGACGACGTCGGCGGCGGCTGGAGGCTGCAGAGATGGAGCTCCAGAACCCGGAGCGTGGCGGCGGCGCAAGGCAGGGATGCCAGCGGCGGGACGTACCGTCCGATGTAGGGAGTGTAGGCACGCTCGCCGGCGATGCAGAGCTCCTCCGGCGCGGCGGCCGCGGGGTCGGCGAGGAGGCCGGTGACCCGGGCGTCGTGCTCCGGTTCCACGTCGTGCACCCTGTGGTACGAGCCGCGGCTGGTGAGGTAGGCGCCTTGCTTGAGGAGGACCGTGAGCCGCCTGAGCGCCGTTCCGCGGCGGCTGGCGAGGGCGGCCTTGCCGTCGCGGAAGAAGGCGTCGAAGCCGGCGTCGGGATAGTGATACCCGCCAGATGAGTAGGGCTCGCTGTCGAGGTTGAGGGCGCTCGCGCGGCGCCACAGCGGGCGCCATCGGCGCGAGAGGGCGGCGCTGGCCGCGGCCTCCTTCGCCGGCGCGAAGGAGAGGATGTGCTCGAGGAGATCGTCGCCTAGCGAGGAGAGGCGGTCGGCGGCGATGGTGCGTTTAATTTTCTTTTGAGATCCGGCCATGGTGCGTCTAGATGGGTGTGCTTGGCCGTCAAATTTCTTTTTTCTAGGTATATAATATGCGTGGCCGTCAATATTTATGTTCGCGCATGGAGTCGGTTTGGTTCTGTTTTCATAAAAAGGAAATCGAGGGATATCGGTTTGCAAAAAAGTCAAAAAAGTTCAGAAGTTTTTTTTAGAATAAACTTGACTTTCTTTTGCACTAGTATGTAATTTTCCTTCAACGAAACCCAACGTTGACATCAGGGCGTGATTTTTTTTGTCAAAATAGTGTGAATAGTGTCTTGTATATACCTTTTTTTTTGCCCAGAAGTCAACACTGGGTTTTGGTGATGAAAAAATACATACTGGTGTAACAGAAAGTCAAGTTCGTTCCAAAAATACTTCTGAACTTTTTTGGCTTTTCTTGTAATTATTAATTTCTTTTCCAATTCCTGAGTGTATATACACCCAGGAACGAAACGTCCGCACCACTTGCACAACCATATACCCTAAGAAAAAGGCCTTGCACAACCTGCGGTACTACCCCTAAAAAACCCTGTAGTACTGTGATCAAACCAGCGACAGAATTGTGCATGTATTAGGGACAAGTCGTCAGAATGCAGAAGCAGCTGCTAATACAACCTAGATTTTTCAAAACATTGTACATAAATATAGATACTTTACTGCAGAAGAAAATATATAATTCGGGGAAGACAAGGCTGGTTAAGTGATGAGAAGTACGGTCCGGATAATTTGCATGCAGCGCAAAAGAAAACAGATAGTATCCTTGTGACAAGGAGACGGGACCATATCCAAATGTCATACTATGTATATTATTTATGCCAGGGTGACCGTAACTTGAGCAGTGAGATATCTCACATTGGGACGGAGCCAGGGACCATTAGGGGAGGGGGGGGGGGGGGGGGGGGGGGGCAAACACAAATTATCAAACTTTAGGGAGGGGGTGTAAACACACATTTTAAGGGTATCGATGCAATATTTCCAGGAAATTGAAAGGGTATATTTGCAAAAATCATCCGGGGTTGGGGGGGGGGGGGTGGCATGGATCCCCTCGCCCTGGCCCCGCCACTGATCTCACAACCTATGAGCTCTTTTTTTGTAGCCAGCATGTAGGTACATGGTGATGGTGGCGTAGATCGTCAACATGGGCCTTGTCAAATCCTTATAGGAATGGATAGGTACATTTACCAATTTCCATGTCATCTGGAGAAGAGCAATATCAGGTTTAGATGTGCAATCTTTCTGCGCAACCTGTTCTGCTAAAAATTACAGCCTCTCATAAAAACACCACACATACTGAATGGATTATTAAAGCACAAACAACTTCGGCTTCACCAGTTATCTACAATGCTTGCCATAGACAGGATCTAGGTCTCAAAAGCTTTACAACCTTAGATCAAGCAGTGTTGATACATTGCACTTTAACTGAGTTTCTGTAACCAAATTACATCCTAAATCTTGAAAAAGGAAAACAAGATTACTAAGGCATGTGCACTCGCCCTGCACTCCACATACCACGTAAAACTTTCAAGAGTATTGTCTTAGCAACGCAAACATCTATTTCCAGGAATTAACTATGTATGTACTCTTGAGAAAGGGAAAACATACTTCCTAAATACTTTCAGGAATAGTACACAAAAATTGGGGGGAAATATACAAATCAAACCTTGATTAGTAGGCAAACACAAATTATCAAACTTTAGGGAGGGAGTGTAAACACACATTTTAAGGGTATCGATGCAATATTTCCAGGAAATTGAAAGGGTATATTTGCAAAAATCATCCGAGGTTGGGGGTGGCATGGATCCCCCTCGCCCTGGCCCCGCCACTGATCTCACAACCTATGAGCTCTTTTTTTATAGCCAGCATGTAGGTAGATGGTGATGGTGGCGTAGATCGTCAACATGGGCCTTGTCAAATCCTTATAGGAATGGATAGGTACATTTACCAATTTCCATGTCATCTGGAGAAGAGCAATATCAGGTTTAGATGTGCAATCTTTCTGCGCAACCTGTTCTGCTAAAAATTACAGCCTCTCATAAAAACACCACACATACTGAATGGATTATTAAAGCACAAACAACTTTGGCTTCACCAGTTATCTACAATGCTTGCCATAGACAGGATCTAGGTCTCAAAAGCTTTACAACCTTAGATCAAGCAGTGTTGATACATTGCATTTCAACTGATTTTCTGTAACCAAATTACATCCTAAATCTTGAAAAAGGAAAACAAGATTACTAAGGCATGTGCACTCGCCCTGCACTCCACATACCACGTAAAACTTTCAAGAGTATTGTCTTAGCACGCAAACATCTATTTCCAGGAATTAACTATGTATGTACTCTTGAGAAAGGGAAAACATACTTCCTAAATACTTTCAGGAATAGTACACAAAAATTGGGGGGAAATATACAAATCAAACCTTGATTAGTAATAAGTGTAGACAAAGAGAACTCACTCTACAAGCCAACTTCTTATCTGTCAGAGCCAATCAAGGATAGAACAAGTTATTTCTAATAGCGGGCAAAACTAACTTGATGAGCAATTCAGTACTTGATCAGCGCAATATTCATGCCAAGATCGCCCTTCAAATCCCACAACCGGAATCAAATCCCATTCTCACATGGACAATTTCAAGGTAACACGAGATAAAAAAAAACAAAATACATACGGTTTCCACGAATCCAACATAAAACCACATAGCTATGCATATTTATAATTTCAGTGTCTGTTCTTGGCCTTCCTCACAAGGATCTTCTAACACGGGATTTAAAACCAAACTCATTATTCCATCAAGTTCCATCAATAAAAATGGTTATGTTGAAGAAAATGTAGAACAAGATAGAACAATCACAAGGGGGGAGTGGTGGAAATCTATACAAGATTTGCCCACTTACGATTAGGCGACGAGAAGAAGGAACGCCATCACCACCCTACACCCGTCTAGGTAGTTTTGCACCCAACAATTTCCAAACAATTTCTACAACAATGACCAAATTGAAATTGATCTACGGACAAGCTGTTATCCAAGACGACGAAACAAAATTGGTATATCTGTAAGAATGAAGAGCCAACCTTGGGAGATGCAAGGAGAAAAGAAATGGAACCCTAACCCATATATAGAGTAATGAAGCAAAAAACCGATGTAAACAGGGAGTAACGCACCAGCATTGCAAGCAATAGTAACACACCTCCACTCCGAGCAACAGTAATGGAGAGTCGACCAATATACCTCGCCATTATAGCCCCTTTGTCGTCGCAGTATAGATCATCACACAAAACGTTGGGAGAAAAGTGTGTGTGTGTGCGTGTGCGAGAGAGAGAGAGAGAGAGAGAGAGAGAGAGAGAGAGAGAGAGCATGGGACATACCTTGTTTACCATTTTGGGCATATCTACGGCTTTCAAGGTTGGTCGACCCTATCAAGGAAAGAGCACCAAATCAACCCGCAGAGCAGCAACCCATCTATGGTGGGCCAAGTGTGCGTGACGCTGTGAAAAATATGGAGGTGCGAGTGGTGGAATGGTCTGAGAGATCTGGACCATTGCTATCAGACGGCGTCGGGCAACAAATTGTTGTGGGTGGGCATAGGTGGCTGAGCTTTATATTTTTTAAGTTCTTGAAAAGGGAGGGGGGGTTAGGTGGCTCTTTAGTACGTGTGTGATCACTAGCTTCACACAGGAAGGAAGGGCAGAAAATAATATAGAGGGACATTTTTTGGCTTAATCCTCTATCAAGTCGGATTATCTTCATTCTTTAGTATATGCATAATGTGCATGTATGCTTGGTACAGAGGTGATAGTGCCGACTTCATTGATTTCAATGTTTCTTTTCTCTTATCTTAGTTGTACAGATAAAAAGCATAAATTCTACAATCCACTCGATCTCCTCAATTTTGGAATTTCTATGCATATAGAACGACACGAGCGCTCAACATCGTTTCATTTCTACTTACCCCGCTAATTTTAGTTTACCTAACGCTAAGAAAACAAATATAAACCAGATTGGAATTGTGTTTAGAAGCTTCTAAAGTCCCAGCAATAACATTTTTAGGGCATTTCCCGGCAGTAACATTATAGTATATAGGAAGGTGATTCTTTATAAACATGTATATATTTAAATGATGAAAAGTAGTACTACTGCCATGTCTATTTACTTTGCATATTGTATAGATGTCGTACGAATCTAGAATACACAAGCATGTGGGACCATTACGGGTACAAGGACCTATTGCATAGGAGCCTCCTCAATTCTTTCACTCTCCTTTTATGAGGGAAAGCCACGTGGTGCACTTGATTTATTATTAAATATAGATACATAGCACAAAATCAGAAGCAAGAGGAAACTAGGAGGTTCATCGACCCAAGTACAAGCTTCGGGATTGAAAGAAACACTAGAAGGCTTGGGCGCGTTTCATTGCATTGTTGATATTGTTGGGATTTCGTAAAGATAAAATTTGGCTTGGCACATGGGGAATATAAAGAACTGTAATTTTCTTTTCTTATCATGTGGTGTTTTGGTGGGCTTTTTTGGCGGTGCGGTTCTGTGTTATCTGCTCATTAGCCCATGTTATGTGGGAAAGTTTCTTGTGTTGCTGGCTACATGTACTATATTGGTACTACAATGTCACATGTTGGCACTTCTTTTTTGATATGGTGAGAGGTGTACAGAACTGATATGTTTTTACAGGCTGGTTGCTATCGATTAATTTGAAAATCGTCGACCTAGTCAAAATCGTGAACCAATTCCGAAATTGAATACGTCAACTGAATGATCACATTCTCAATCTTGAACCTTCTTGCAGCCGCAAAACCTCATGTGGTATTATTTTAGATTGATTCTATGGTGGCCCATAGGCTCAACAAGACATAAATCACCCCTTGCACCAATAGATTCAACCATCCGCACATCAATCGCATTCTCAATCTCGAAGCTTCTCGCAACTGCAAAACCTGATGTAGTATGATTGAAGAATGATTCTTTGGTGGCCCATATGGCTCAACACGCCATAAAACTCCCCACGACAATAGTTTTAGTCATATTGCATCGGTAGCATTCTCAAATTTCAAGCTTGTCGCGGCTACAAAACCTCATGTGGTATAATTGAAGAATGATTCTATGGTGGCCCATATGCTCAAGAAGCCATAAAATCCCTCAGGTAAATAGTTCTAATCATTAGTGCATCGGTAGCATTCTCAATTTTGAAGCTTCTCGCAGCTACAAAACCTCGTGCTACTTGCCTCCATTGGCATTAAAGGACGTACCAGGTTGATGTTAACACCATTCCCGAATTTGAACTTCAGACACAATTACTTAGCATTGTGTTGATCTTACGGTCATCAAGAACTATACAACCCGAACGCCCAAAGTGAGGGCTCGATCAACCTTCTCCTAAGGCATAGCACCTTCCAAACATGTTTTTCCTTAGCACGTTCAAACAACATGTGTCTCGGATCTCCAAAACCCAACATACACAAAGGACACTACCCTGACATAGGAATGTGTCTGCTTGCTAGGGGCCCTTGCACAGAAAAATAACATGGAGAACTCTCCATTAAAAAAAGTCATCTTAGTAGGTACATAAGATTTCCATAGTATTGAGCACGCCTCATTTTTTTGCGGAAAGACAACACCTCATTTAATGTAGATCCTCCCTCAACCTCTCCTGTTCTTGCCATCTGGCCAAACTTACATTCCCACTCGGCATGATATGCTAACTTTATAGAGAAAAGAAATTTTGCTTGAATTATGTCAGGCTACAAAGTCTCCACTATTCTGAACCAAGCGGAGTAGATAGGATATCTAGGACATCCACCGACTAGAACACACTCTGGACAAGCTCCTCACCCCATTCGTCGGTGGCTAGGTGGATAAGGTCCTTTTTTTGCACCATCATGGCACTCTCAGTGTTCTAACCCGGAGAGTGGAGCTAGTAGAAAGCCAATTATCAGTCCGAGTCATCAGCAACATGCCAAATGTACCCTCTTTTAAAAGCTTCTAGGGACACCATTATACTCTACCACATAAAGATAACCCCCTTTCAGCTTGGCATCTAAAAGGTTGCCATGTGGATAGTATTTTGCTCTTAAAATAGCAACATAAAGTGACTCCGGTTCCTCCAATAACCTCCAAACACTGTTTGCTAACACAACAAGGTTAGAAAATTCTAAATTTCTAAATCCCACACCACCTATCAACTAGGATGTGCACAGTTTTCACCAAGCCATCCAATACATCTTGATATCATTTTGATCATCTCCCTCGGGTGCGGAGCTCCCTTAGGGCCAAACTGGGTTGTGGCCCGCCTAGGATTTGTGCTCTTTCATTTTAACTATGCATCGGAAGCCAACCCAGCTCACCACCTGCAGTACTAAGCAGCAGGTTTAGATGATCAGTCCAAGCCTGAATGCTCGCTCCTCATGGTAACTGACGACATGTATGTAGCAGCGCCAGATTCAACGAGCTACTGCTGGCTACTGAGCCACATATGTACTTTTCTTTTCTCCTAAAATGCGCATTTATCAATCAATGCCAATTTCCCTCGAGTTGTCGGCTATTTATAACACTTTGAATACTCCAAAATTCAATCAATTGATTAAAAAAACCGGATAGTATGGTTGAGAATTTTAAAACTTTTGGTACTCTCCTTTGAGCTGACCCGCCCAGTACTTTCTTTGAAGCTCCGCCACTGATCTCCCCAGCAATAACCTGCAATAGCATTTGTGGTCCCCTTAAGAATATTTTTTGGGCGCTTTGGTTACTGTCATTGTGAATGCCGGTATGGACTAAGCTACAATTTTTTTACTCCTGCGATCACACGTATGTGCATATCTAGCTTGAATACACACATACCTTACACCTGGAGACGCGCTGTTTACGAAAGAAAATTCAGGGATCCGCCACTCCCCTCCCCAGCAGGCACGGCACACAGCCACAGGCAAGCGTCCATCCGTCACGACAGCGACGGCCGCTGCCGCGAGGCGATACCGGCGGGAAAAGCTGCCGGGTGTCGGGCGCCAGGTCACGGCGCGCACGGGCCGGAGGAGCGCGCGCCGCGTGGAGCGAGCGAGCGAGCGACGCTTCTAGCGGCCGTCCAGGTGCGCGCGGCGACCGCGACCTCGCCCCCTCGCCGTACCGATCGGGCCAGCCAGTGGGAGGCCGGATCGTGTGTGGCTGGCCGCCGGCACAACGACCGCGTCTGGCTAGTGCGGCACTCGCCGGCAACCAGACCTCGGGGTAGACTGACACCGATGCTGCGATGCTACTTAGGAGTATCTTTTACTAGATTATAAGTATCTAGCGGAAGAAGACAAGCGCTATCGTACAGCATAAAATCTTTTCATGGAATTGGGAATATATCATGTATGATGATGTGGCGAGAAAACCGCCTAACGTGTACCTCAAAGTAAGCTAGGCTGCATTTTTTTTAATCTATGTAAGTTAGGCTGCATGATGACATGAACATGTTGTGTGGCGTGTGGCTTAGAACTATTGGAACAGTCCCATGGAACGGTTAATGTTGATTTGTATTCTCAGTTTAATCGAGAAATGAATTTGGAATAAATCCGTGAATCAATCTGTGGTTGGAAAGTTAGGTGGACAGTGATATCCCCAGCCCATCAAGGTTCAAGTCCTGGTGCCCACATTTATTCTGGATTTATCTTAGTCTCTCGAAGGTGCTCATAGGGGTAGGATGCGCTCGTGTGCGTTCATAGGTGTATGCGCGTATGTAAAAGCGTTTATATCTGTACTGATGTAATTTTTTTTCGAAATAAATCCAAAATTCAAAGAAGCAACATACACATTATTATTTTTTGTTTTTATTTTATTATTATTTATTGGTCTATGAATATCACCTATATCTAATGGAACACTAAAGTAAGAAAATGAGGCGTGTCTCACTTGTGAGCCATACGCTATGTGCATCCGGGATCTTTTATTAAATGAGCGTTCGTATAGGTACCGCCGTTAATAAGTGTGTTTATTTGATGCTAAACTGTGCGCCCCATATTTTATTACATTCAGCTGTCCGTTTTGAGCATTACAACAACGTTTTTTTTATCACAGTCCAATCGCAGATATTTACATACGCGCATAAACATTCATCTCTATGAATGCACGCACGCACATCATTTCTTATCGGAACCACTGAACCAACACCATCGAAAAGACTGAAATATATCCAGAGAAATGCGAGCACTAATGGCAGGACGTGAACCCTAATAGGCTGATTCCATCACAGGAAACCTAACCATCCGAGCCTATCAATATGTGAAAATGAAGCACTACCTGTAGAAGACACAACAAATCATAAAATGATCACAACAAATTCTACAATATATTTTTCTCCGTAGTAGACACTGTCGGTGTCAAAACCGGCGGATCTCGGGTAGGGGGTCCCGAACTGCGTCTAAGGTCGATGGTAACAGGAGACAGGGGACACGATGTTTACCCAGGTTCGGGCCCTCTTTATGGAGGTAATACCCTACTTCCTGCTTGATTGATCTTAATGAATATGAGTATTACAAAAGTTGATCTACCACGAGATAGTAATGGCTAAAACCCTAGAAGTCTAGCATGTATGATTATGGTTGTCCCTATGGACTAAACCCTCCAGTTTATATAGACACCGGAGGGGACTAGGGTTGTACAAAGTCGGTTACAGAGAAAGGAATCTTCATACCCGGACGCCAAGCTTGCCTTCCACGCCAAGGAGAGTCCTATCCGGACATGGGTGAGAGTCTTCGGTCTTGTATCTTCACAGCCCATCAGTCCGGCCCATGTCCAACAGGCCGGACGCCCGAGGACCCCTTAGTCCAGGACTCCCTCAGTAGCCCCTGAACCAGGCTTCAATGACGAGGTGTCCGGCGCGCAGATTGTTTTCGGCATTGCAAGGCGGGTTCCTCCTCTGAATACTCCAAAATAGCCTTCGAACACAAAGAACGTGTCCGGCTCTGCAAAACAAGCACCACACACAACCGCAGAGAGTATAATATTTCACGAGTCCAATCTACTGACAACTTTTTGCAGCGTGACACCACATCACCACCCGGTCATTATTTTGAATCATTTTTTGGCCTGCCGCTTCATATTTCGAGATGCGGTTTTACTGGCACGTCTTGTCAAAGCAGAGATCGTGTCCCCTTATTGCGGGATTCTCATCAATACGGCGTGGGTAACCCAACCGCGCCGTCGGGGCGGCCCTTGGGAAACATGCGAGTTTTAAGGCGAGTGGGGTGCTACCTCTTGAGCATGCGTTGGTTTTCCCTTGAAGAGGAAAGGGTGATGCAGCAAAGTAGCGTAAGTATTTCCATGAGTTTTTGAGAACCAAGGTATCAATACAGTAGGAGGTTACACGCAAGTCGCCTTGTACCTGCACAAACAAATAAGAACCTTGCAACCAACGCGATAAAGGGGTTGTCAATCCCTTCACGGCCACTTGCAAAAGTGAGATCTGATAGAGATAATAAGATAAATATTTTTGGTATTTTTATGATATAGATTGGAAAGTAAAGATTGCAAAATAAACGGCGGCAGAAATTGCAAATTGATAGGAAAATAATATGATGGAAGATAGACCCGGGGTCCATAGGTTTCACTAGCGGCTTCTCTCAACATAGCATATTCTACGGTGGGTGAACAAATTACTATCGAGCAATTGATAGAAAAGCGCATAGTTATGAGAATATCTAGGCATGATCATGTATATAGGCATCACGTCCGTGACAAGTAGACTGAAACGATTCTGCATCTACTACTATTACTCAACACATCGACCGCTATCCAGCATGCATCTAGAGTATTAAGTTCATAAGAACAGAGTAACGCATTAGGCAAGATGACATGATGTAGAGGGATAAACTCAAGCAATATGATATAAACCCCATCTTTTTATCCTCGATGGCAACAATACAATACGTGCCTTGCTGCCCCTGCTGTCACTGGGAAAGGACACCGCAAGATTGAACCCAAAGCTAAGCACTTCTCCCATTGCAAGAAAGATCAATTTAGTAGGCCAAACCAAACTGATAATTTGAAGAGACTTGCAAAGATATCAAATCATACATATAAGAATTCAGAGAAGAACCAAATATTGTTCATAGATAATCTTGATCATAAACCCACAATTCATCGGATCTCGACAAACACACCGCAAAAAGAATTACATCGAATAGATCTCCAAGAGAATCGAGGTGAACTTTGTATTGAGATCCAAAGAGAGAGAAGAAGCCATCTAGCTAATAACTATGGACCCGAAGGTCTGTGGTAAACTACTCACACATCATCGGAGAGGCTATGGTGTTGATGTAGAAGCCCTCCGTGGTCGATTCCCCCTCCGGAGGAGCGCGGGAAAAGGCCCCAAGATGGGATCTCACGGGTACAGAAGGTTGCGGCGGTGGAAATAGGGTTTCATGGTGCTCTCTGATGTTTTCAGGGTATATGAGTATATATAGGCGAAGGAAGGAGGTCGGTGGAGCCACGAGGGGCCCAGGGTGGGGGGCGCGCCTACCCCCCTGGGCGTGCCGCCCTACCTCGTGGCTGCTTCCTTGACGTCCACTCCAAGTCTCCTGGATTGCGTTTGTTCCAAAAATAACTCTCCCGAAGGTTTCATTCTGTTTGGATTCCGTTTGATATTCCTTTTCTGTGAAACACTGAAATAGGCAAAAAAACAACAATTTGCACTGGGCCTTTGGTTAGTAGGTTAGTCCCAAAAATAATATAAAAGTGCATAATAAAGCCCATTAAACATCCAAAATAGATAATATAATAGCATGGAACAATAAAAAATTATAGATACGTTGGAGACGTATCATGGGGAGGCGCTTGATATTCGCCGCCTTTATAAAGGGATAAGGATTCACCCCCTTTCACCCACACCTTCTCTCTCTCTCTCTCTGCCCCCCCATTCTCGAGCTCCAGCGCCCAAGTTCTCATATTTTCTGCCTCAAAAAGGCACTCCGACCATGTCTGGATCTGGAGCGCAAGGCAAGTGGATGGCCTCCTCCGTCAAGGAGAAGGACATCACCAAGCTTCGGGAGGCCCAGTACCTGGCCAAGGAAATTGCCCACCGCCTTCCGGCCAAGGGGAAGATCGTCCCCACCCCGAAGCCCAATGAGAGGGTGGTATTCGCCCTCCACTTCGTCCGTGGGCTAGGGTTTCCTCTCCACCCTTTCGTTCACGGACTCATGTTCTACTACGGGCTAGATTTCCATGATCTAGCCCCAAATTCATTCCTCAACATCCCGGCATTTATCATCATGTGCGAGGCCTTCCTCCGCATTCCACCCCACTTCGGACTATGGCTCAAGATCTTCAACGTAAAGCCGAAGGTGGTGGATGGCCAACACGTAGAGTGCGGAGGCGCCATGGTGAGCAAGATGCCCAACGTCACATGGCCCAAAGGTACCTTTGTGGAGACCGTAAAAGGGTGGCAGCAACTGTGGTTCTACATCACAGAGCCCCGCGACGCCACCTAGGCCGCGGCTCCCGAATTCAAGTCCGGAGCCCCAATGCGGCTCATCTCCTGGGCTAGAGAAGGGCCTGAATTGGTCTTCGTCGGACGAGCTGACAGCGCTGCAGACGCGCATCCAGAGCATGGTGGACAAGAACATCAAGCTCGTCAATGTGATCCAGGTGATGCTTGTTCACCGGATTCTTCCATGCCAGAGCCGGACTTGCCATTTGTGGGATTTCAATCCGGCCGAGCACCAGACCCTGCAACGGTTCTACGGAACTACGCACGAGGACATCTGGAAGGTGCTCTTTAAGGGCAACGAGACGCGGCCGGAGACGACCGAGGACCGCGGGCATGACCTGAACCATCCCGCCAGTTTGGTAAGTCTTTCGCGTTTCAAGGTGTATCCTTTACTTGCTTACTCAAGGAAGATGCCTAAGCCTCCCTATTTATTTTTTCAGGGCTGGACAAAGAAGGCGGAGCGGATTCAGTGTCCGGCTCCATTGCCTGAGGAACCAGCCATGCCACTTCTGACGAGGATGCTGGTTCCGGCGCCCTACCAGGCGCTGGAGAAGAAGGCCAAGAAAAAGGCCAAGGAGACCAGAAGTGGCCTCCGCCGCAAGGGTGCTTCGGACGTGACGTCCGAAGACACCGAGACACACTCCTCCGCCGCCGAGGACGACGACGAGGAGGAGGAAAGCAACTCTCCCCCTGAGGGGGGAAGGAAAAAGAGGGCGGCCTCCACAAATCTGGAGGCAGAGGCGTCCAAGAAGGGAAAGGTCTCCCTCGCGGATAACTCCGCATGGAACATCGATAGCAGCCCAGAGCGGCACGCCCGAGATAAGCCCCTAGCCGGATCGTGAGTATTCAAAGACCCTGACGCATTCATATATCCAGCCTCTTCACTTCATAGTTTTAACATGTTGAGTCATGCACTTGCAGTCTGGCTCGTTCCGACCTCGAGCGATCCTCGTCTTCGGGGAATTCATTGGACCCGAAGGTGATGGACAGCGGGTCCCTTCCGGCGGCCTCCTCTCCCAGGGCCATGGATGACACCGAGGTGTTGTCCCGAAGGGTCCCAGGCCAGGGAGAGACGCAGGAGGCCGTCAGGGCAGCGCCAGAGGGTGAAGCCTCGGCCGCCGGACACATGGGGGAGCAAATCCCCATGGAGACTGGCGATGAGGGCCGTATCCAATTCGGCCCCCAGCCGAATACGGTCCCGGAGACCTATACGGCTCCGGAATCCGGCAAGCAGCCTCCTTCGAAAGAAGGAGGTGTGCCCATTCCGCCGGTGACCTCTGTCCAACCAGATGCACCGAATACTCTACTGGAAGCGCTGCGAAGTGCTTCCATTGTTGAGGAACACCGTACCCTCATGGGTACGGTGATTGAGAAGATTCAGTCCGCGAAGAGCAGACTGACCGAAGCCTGCACAAGCCTTCTAACAGGCTTTGAGGTAAGCAACGTGATTATGTAAACAGAATGTCACAGCATAGACAGTAGCCCCTGAGACACTGTCCGGTGTTCGAAAAGAAAAGCCGGATAGAGGATCAAACAATTTTCGCAGGAGACTAACCATACATGTCTATGTGATTAAGCAGGCATCGTTGCTAGCTGCGACCTCTCATGCTGCCGAAGTCTCCGGACTAAAGAAGAGGCTGGAGCGGGCCGAGGAGGAGCTCGGCCAAGCAAGGAAACAACTGGAGGATAGGCAAGGTATGTAATGACCTGTTGTATATCAGAAAGGATTGGTGATTTATGTTGACTATAGTGCCATGGTATTTGTAGGATCAGCGACTGAGGTGGAAACCCTCAAGAAGGCGCTAGCCGAGGCCCAAGAGAAAGCGGCAAAGGAGCAAGCCGCCCGTGAAAAACACGAGGCCAGGGTTGAGGAGGTCCAGCAGGAGCTCCAGGACGCTGTTAAGAAATGCGAGTCCTTGGAGAGAAATATTGCGGATCAAGAGACCAAAATCACCAAGGCTCGCCAAATCGCACAAGATGCCCGGGTGAAGCCCAAGGCGCCCTCCAGGAAATCCAAGAGGCCAGGAAAATCGCGGCGGGTAAGGCTTTTATTATGCAAAGCAAGTATGTGAAGAAAAGATATCTCTTACTAACCCGCACTACAAAAAAAAGACACATCCGTGATATTTTGGGCCAAACGAGTTTTTTTCTGTCATACATATGACACTTCTATGACGATAATTGTGACAAAACCCGGTATCATTATAGATGTGGTGGGCTCCTACTTCTATGACAAAAAATCATGACAGAAAATGGGCTTTTCGCCCTGGGCGGGCCGAAGACGCAGCTGCATGACATTCTTTGGGCCGTCCATGACGGAAAAAACCATGGTAGAAGCGAGGGGGAGGAAAATTTCGGGGAGTTCCCGGTTATGGTGGGAGGTCGGGGGCCGAGCGATGCGCGTTTCTCTCATACACGTACGCGCGTGTCTGCGAGGCATTGGCTCTAACTGAACCCGAGCGAGGCGTTGGGCTCTAACTGCACCCGAGCGATTGCACTGCAGGCTACGCATTACTGAACCCGAGCGATCGATCGATGGCTGTTAACTGAACCCGATCGAGCGATTCCTTCGCTACTGCTGGTAACTAAAG